>NC_072735.1:39013116-39083980 GCF_026930045.1 Uloborus diversus | reverse complement strand
CATTTGCGAGAACACTTGCATCTCTTTTCTATTTTGTCATATTTCTTAGTAAGAATATTTCTGGTTAAATTTCCTAATTTTTTAAAGAAAAAATCATACAGAAGCTTCAAATAAATACATTTCGAATAAACTGAAATGGAACTAAAAAGTGTCCAAGAAAAAGCGTTTAATGAATAACTTAGTAGTCTCTTCGAAAAGCGGTCGTATTTATTTCATAAAACTCCCAAGTGCCTCAGATGTTCGTTTCAAAGTTTTAATACTATTAGAATGAAATGAAAAATGACATGTATTTGTTTCACGCACGCCTTCACTTGACTGCTGTTGGCAGCTCTTGGGAAGAAATTTAATAACAGCTTATACAGGATGAAATATTGCTCGAAATATAAGGAAGAGAGAAAAATTGCTTTTTACGCAGCCAAAACAGTAATCGATGCTTTAGAAGACGATGATAAAAGTCAAGTTTTTCGATTCATTGGGAGTTGCTGCAAAATTTCATTTCACTCTTTGATGTTTTTCATCAGCTTCAGGAATTCGTTTTTTAATTTAAAGATGCTTTTGAAAGTTTTTTGTTATTTAACGACACAAAACTATTTCATTATTTCTCATAAATTTCTTTATCTTGCAGTACACAACATATATGTGTCACACAACAAATGTTTTAAATGAAAAGGGAATAGCTGATCTTATTCTTGTAAAATCAAATTATTGAGTTTTATCTTAATATCATTTAAGTAATGAAGAAATGCCTTTTATTTGGTAATAACTGCGTTTGAATAGTTGCAAGATGATAAATAAAATTTAAACGTGTATTACTATCAATTTACATATGTTGCAGAAAACTTCACGAATAATCGAAACTCATACCTTTTTTGATCTTATTAAAAAAAATTCTGGTCGATTTCTGAACACGGAGGTTTGGCAAAAGTACTGTGACATTAAAAAATTTCCAATTTTGGTTTAAAACTTTACAAACTCAGGTTGTTACGTAAAAATTTCTACGGTAGCAGATTAAGATGAATATTCTGGTTGAGTTACTTTCTAAGGCATTTATTAATTTTGTGTTGATGCTTACACTATCTAAAAAAAATGTTTTACTTATAGCATTTAGATTGTTCAAAAAATTTCAATGTTTCTGAAATATACTTGAGATCATTTGAAATTATTACTTAAATTTCATAACAAAACTAATGATAATTTGCAAAGAGCTAACTTATTTTGGTTGCACAAGTAACTAATAAAGAAATCAAGATTTATTTTTTTATATAAACATCTATACACAAAAAGAAAAATAATGTGCTACAAAAATGACTATACATTTTTTTCTTACGTACTTCCATGTAATAAATTATCAACAGGAAGGTGCATGGTATAAATGAATAAATTTGTTGACTGACTTTAATTTTTAATAAATGAAAAAGAATAAATAACTAAAATAATATTGAATAATGAACAATCAGATACTGGTATTCCAAATTCCTTATTTTTATTGTAGACTTTGCTTGATCTAATTAGTTAATGCTTTCGCTTCCATTTCCGATTTTTACTTCGTTTATAAATTCGTAAAAGGCTCTGCTCTGATACTATTTTCAAAAGTGCGAATTTCCCGACGCTATCAAATTTAGTAGGAGGAACAGAAAAATTAATTTCATTGCTTTTCTTGAAGGCAAACCAAATAAATGAAGCAGGTTATTTAGATGCTAAAATAAAGCATATATCTCTAGCATCAGAAAACGTAAATCACGTAAAAATAAATTTTGATAAGATTTCCAAGGAAAATAAAACATCAAGAACTGCCATTTTTCTTCTACGAAAGCAAATTTTGAAAAGAGATCTCGTAACAGTATCCTTCTTTTCTCCTTTGCTTAAAGTTTATAAATTCAAGCGAGACATTGTTCTAAGTGTTTCAGGGAAAACTCCGTCCTTTTTATTCTATCTTCTGGCTTTTTATTGGAGTTGTTCACTTTTCTCTTGCCCACAGGCTCATTTCCGTTGTGAATGTAATATTTAACAGGAAGTAGTTTGTGTCCTAGCGCTGCCTCGGAGTGATGGGATTCTAAAGAAAAAGCCCTACATCAATGAAGTTTTATCATTTTTAGTTAGGGAGCCTTCAACAATTGAAAACTGTTACCTAACTTCTGATTGAAAATTTGTACTTATACCGGTAATGTCTTAATGAAATGCAGAATTTTAATGAAATATGTTGAAGTGTATCATTTAACTAAGATACCATTTCTGAAAAAATAAATTATGCATTCTCTGATAAGTATATTAGATGGAAGTAAAAATTGTAAGTATATTTACAAATTAAAGTTTTATTTAAAACGAAGCAAAATGTGAGAATATAAAACACGTTGCATTTTTTTCAGAAAATATTTCACGAAAACGAAAAAGTTTTACATGAACATTTTTTCATTAGACAAAACCACCGTTTATTAATTAAAGTTTTCATTGAAAGACAACATAAATAACGCTCAAAAATGTAAACCACTCTCAGATTTAAAAATGCAATAAATAATATGATAGATTTTAGATAATTTTAAAATGCAACAAGAAACCACCGCTGTAGACGTGTCTTTTGCGATTAGCTAATGTCTGAAATATTTAATATGATTACGACCATCGAAGAAAAAGTAGGTGATGATATAACTACGGCCTCTTAGGATTCAATCTCTTATCTTATAACCTATTTTTCTCTGCAAGATATACTCACATACATTCCAAATGTTCGTAAAATCAGCAATATATTTTTAGGGAAAAACAACTAAAATTACCCAAACATAAGAAAGTATGCCCATAAAAATTTATTCGAAAAATATTTTATTTAGGTTCAGATTTAGAAACTTTAGATGTATAAAGATCAATAGATCATATGCAACGAAAAAAGTAACAACAAAACTATCAGTAACTGAGCCAGTGTTACGAATGGATTAATTTCAAAAACAAGACTCATGAATATTAGGGAACTTCGAAATTATCCCATAGTATCCATGAAATAACACCAAATAAAAAAAGAAAAAAAAAAAAAAAAACCGCCGCAAGTATTACAACAAAGGAAAAAAAAGAGAAAGTAATAATCCCTGTCAAAAATTCTCAGGATCCTGGAAAGTAAAATGAGAGGCTCAGCAGTCACCAAGCTAGTAAAAAACAAAGCCAAATTAAAAGAGATGGTAGTTAAAAAGGATGTTGTAGATAGTAGACAAAAGGATCACCATAAAAGAGAAACAATATTTTTAAAAATATTTTTGGCAAAAGAAAAAATAATAAGGATTTTAACAGGAGCGTGAGATAAGAAGTGGAAAGTCGAAACATTTTGCAAGCTACACAAAATATTAATAAAGGACAATAGTGAATAAATCAGAAAGTAAAAATGGTTTAAAATGAGAAATTTGGAACTGATTGAGAGTTAAAAGCTTGAATATGATTTTTAATGTAATTTTAAAAAAGCTGCACTTTCTCCCAAGTACATCAATAGAATGTTCCAAACTGTTCATTGTTCAAAAGAACGGTCGTTCATGTTTTAGTAGATCGTTCTCACCCGTTAATTTTCAGGTTTCGTTCTTTTAAACTCATTCGTTCATGAACGGCACATCCTTACTGTATCCGCCGTTCCTCTAGAGATAAATATAAGCAATCAATTTTGAAAATCGTCGTCAATATCTTGCAAATTCAGAGAAATAATATAAAATAAAATTGACATCTGTCTGTCTGATTTAATCCGAGGATTTTCAATCGGTTTCCAAGAAAAAACTTCATCGATGCGCTGACAGTAATAACTGCTATCCGTTTTTTTTTCAACTCTTAAACAAAACCTTGTGTACACTTTTCAGAACTACAGCGAATTTTAAAATTTTTATTTCTTTAAATTTTTCTTAAAAATGAAATATTATAGTGTTATAGCCGCTTTTAACTTAATTGCTCCTGAACTCATATTTAGATTCAAGTTATTTGAAATAATACAAAATCGCTCAATTTTTTTGAGGAATGTTTGTTTTAGAGCCTTGCACAGCATAAATGACACGCATTTTAGTAATACCTATTCTCACATTTTTAAGTATTTTATAAAGCAAAAAACCTGGAACTGACTCCGAGTACTTACAGTTCTACTCTGAAAAAAAAAAAAAAAAAATTCTGAATAATAGAATTTTGGCCACAATTTTGTATAGAACTATCATTCAACAGACTGTTAATGCCATTAAAGTAATTTTGAATGTCAAGCGTTAAGTTAATTATAGTAATTAACTTCGTTTTTGAAAATTCTAAGTTAAGCTGTTTTGACAACTAATGGCTCATCAAAACATGGTTTTTTATGAAGTTTTTATAATAAAAATATAAATTTTATTGTATCATATACATGTGTCAAAATAATCAAAATATTTAAAAATAATCATAGAGATCGGGACCATAAAGGTTATTTAAAAATGAAAACTCAAAAAGAATAAACGTTTCAAACATCTCACTTGGCTTCGAATCTCCGGTTGATATTCAAGAGTACAACGTTTTCCCATTTTGGAGCAAAGTTTATAGTTATATTAACATTTCTTAAGTAATTAAAAGAGTCAATAAAACGCTTTTTTGGCCAGTGCGTACAAAAAGCAGGCGCGAGAAAAGAAGATGTAAGCATTGAATATAGGGGAAATAAAGAACCTTAAAAATACTAGCGCGCAGGATTTTGCTTTGCCCTCTATAGTAGCTAAAGACGTAAGAGATAAAATACCATCTTAAACTCCCGAAGATATCTCGCGTCAGTAGGAGTTTTTCAGTATTTCTTGAATAACAAAAGATAGAAAGGTTTAGTTTTCTCTTGATATTATTTCTCAAGTTTATGTACTTATATGCAGAAAGTTTTTTTGTTTGCGGCCATAAATTAATTTTGAACAAAATACTTAGTATTTGTGTCCACACTTTTACTGTAAAAATATCATTTAACAAACTGATAAAATTACAAAGCGTTTTTGAAAACTAATTAAATTTTTTATTATCCTTATATATTATTTCTGTAGCCTGTTTTTGGTTTCTACGCCAGATTTTCCTCAATTCTTGATCGATTTCTTTGATTTACGCCTTATTTTAAAGCTTATGGTGCTGGCTACTGACGAAAAATAGACCCGCGGTCTAAAAATTGTTTTTTCAGCCGAAAAACCTGTTTTAAAGAACCAGAATGAGGTTTTCGGTTAAACTTATAACTTTAATTTGCACTATGACCGACAGAGCTGAATAGCTTGATCGGCAGAGCTTTCTCTTCGTAACCAGGAGAATGCGCGTTCGGGCCCACGTCCGGACAATCTGCAACAAAAAATTAGAGAAATATCGCGCATTGCATGAACATTTAAGTGAATAACAACTATGAAGGAATAGAATAAATGAGAAGGAAACGCTCCTTGCTGATATGGAAACTTGATGTGACTTCGTGCTATTTTACTTCGGAATTGTACGTTTTTTTTTTTCTTCTCTTTTTAAGCTTTGGCTCTGGTAAGAAAATTAAAGCATAATGTAAGCGAAAATATAAGTAACAGGTTTAAGATTTCAGACTACAATAGAATTGTTTTTTGTTCAGAAAAAAATAATAAATCGTATATTGAAATATATATTCTTCTAATGAGTTTTTGACTCTTTGTACAAATAAAAAAATTACTACCTCAATTTGAAGGGTAAAATCTATATTTTTTCGTCTTTTTGCAAAAAAAAAAAAAAAAAAAAAAACAAACAAATAGCTTATCACATTTTTACTACATTCGAAAAGCTACGCTTAAAAAAGAGCATAGTTTATTTTGTATTTTAACCGTGCTGTTAAATGATGAACACGTGCTGCCATCTAAGTCATAACGGTTCAAGCAGCCTGCGGAAACAAATTGTAAAAATTTTCAACAATAAAAAAAAATTTTCTTCAATATCTTATCTTATATATTATTCCCTTCTCATTTTAAAACTTATCAGGCTGGCTAATGAAGAAAAATAGACTTACGGTTGAAAAATCAAGTTTTTGAAAACGCCCCTTGCTGTTTCAAAATCTTGATGCTGCCTGTATTTCTTAACATTTTTTAAAAGCAAAGTTCTAATGCAGTTTTCCATTTTTTACGTCGCTTTCGGCAAAAAAAAAAAAAAAAAAAAAAAAAAAGAGCCTGTGTGTGTGTTCATATTTTAATAAAGCTTAAAAGCACTGAACTTAGTTGTTCGGTTAAATAGATAAGTTTTTTTTCGGTAGAGCGTTCGGCTATAAACTATCTGAACTTCGGGCAAGTTTGGGCTGTCCGAAAGAATATCAAATTTATATTAGTATTACGCATTACATGTACTCATAACATACAAACGTAATAAAATAAATGCAGTGGGAATGCTACTTGGTGTTTCGACTCCTTTATGCAGGCTACAGTTATCATTCGGATAAGTTGACTGTTAATCGAAGAGTGTTTTTCCTTTTTTTTTTAAACTTTGACTACATCCAGATCACTCAGCATAATGCAAGCATAAAAAAGTATTAGATTAACCTAAAGGAAATCCTTTTTGTGCAGAAAAACATTTTCATTGTATGCTGAAATGTAGATGTTTCTAATAGCAGTGTTCGACCTTTTGTACAAATGAAAAAATACTACGCCAAATTAAAGCTACGAGTTTCACCCAGTAAACCTTTAATTTTTTATTCGCGCGAATACGATATAAAGCATTAAAATTATTATCAACTTCATTAGCAAGAAATAATTTTCTACTCCTCTGCTTTCTGCTGAAAAAAAAAAAAAAAAACACATTTTGTCTACGTTCGAAAAATTACACTTAAAAAACGGACTCAGTTCAACTGGTTTTGTTTTTGAATTTTAAGTGTTCCATTAAAAGAGAAACATGTGCGGGCATTTAAGCCGTAACTGTTAAAGCAACCTTCTATATGAAATAGTTCAATATTCAAAGATAAAAACACTTATTTTCAATCTAATTTATTACTTCTCTAGAATGTTCGTTTCAATCGCTACGTGAGATCTTCGTCATTCTTTAATCAAATTCCATGCTTTTCGAATAATTTTAAATCGTATCATGCTGGTTAATGACAAAACATAGAAGCATGATCTTATTATTATTATTATTATTTTTTTGGCAAAAAGCTCTTTTGCTTTTTTTTACTACGCATTCCTTCAATGAATAGCTTTCGAAAAGGAAGGCGCAACTGCTGGGTTTGTTGGGGTGTCGGGCTGTTAATCAGAATGGCGCCAATTCGAATCCGTGCCAATAAATATCTCTTTAATATTTCTTTTTTTCCCGTCAGATGCTCAAATGGGCAGGACTGTATTTGCCACAACCTGTTTTTTTATATGCACAATTATTGCTTTTTCACGAGTCACTACTCAGCCACACTTTTAATGATATTTATGTTTGAATTGAAAATATGTACGACCAAAATTATCACAACGTTGTATTTAAGGAGGTTTTGTTACTGATGTCTTTAAATTACATGCCTTCTCTTCTGCGCTTACTTTTTTTTCGGTTCTTCTTCATAATGTTCTTCCTTTGAAATTCTTAAAGAGCGAAATACCTGATGAAACGATTCGAAGCACAGTGCGGAGTTCCGCACGGGTCGACTAGTTATATATATATCTATATATATAAAAATGGATGTATGTTTGTGGGTGTGTGGGTATATGTGTATGTTTCTTATACAAATCCACAGTTTTCGTCGGATTTCTTCCAAATTTGGCACAGAGGTAAATTGTTACTCAGGAATTCATATAAGCGGGTTTTTGGAATTTAAAAATGATCCGAAGAGGTTCAAGTTTATATTTTTAATCATAAATTGCTCTTTTCGACACGAACAAATTTTTGCATGGTTATGAATTTAGTCTCAATGAAAGGCCCGTAAAAAACTGCCCTAGATGTAGTTTCTTCAAAGATTAACTACTATCGTTAAATTTAGGAACTTTGATTCCAAGCTAATAAAAATTATTTGCAACTTATAACCACCAGGATATATTTTAAACACAATCAACACAAAAAGTATCATAAACAACGGCCATTAAAGTCTTTTAGTGACAAGCGAGCTCATGTTTGGTAAGAGAGCCGTAGATAGGCGAATTAATGCTGAACATCGTTTCGTAGCCTCAGAGATCCATTGACGCTACCATTAAATTGTAATTTTTAATATTGTTTAAATAAAAAATCCACAATAGTAAGGGTTGCGTGTAATTTTTTATCAGTGTTTTACACGTTAATAGCAGAGAAAATACGAACATTAGTAAGGTATTAATATTACATTCAAGATTGACGTACTATCTTCGTCTGTTTCAGCATTAGAATACTTTTATTAAAACCACATCTAATTTCATTCATATGATCCTTACCAAATCAATTTCCAATGTGTAAATTTTCTGTATACTATTCCTTGATTTAAGTTGAATCTTTAAGTAATTCAGTTCAACTATAACCTAATTCGGTTAAATAGAAGTCGTTCCAGGTTATCAAAGAACATGTACAGTGGCTCCCAAAAGTCTTCGTACACCTACGACTTTCAACGAAATAGGCCCCAATCCATTGGTTAGAATTAATGTTTCGGAATAGGTATTTAATTATAAGATCTATGATTAATGTTTAACAAAACTACATGAAAAGTTTTTAAAAAATATTAAAGCTTAATTTTTAAAAAATCAAAAACCAAAAAGTGCCGGAAATTCTATGTCACAAAAGTCTTCGTACACTTTATAAAATGTCTATATATTATTGAATAATCTAACTTTTTATTAAGTTATTAATTAGTAGAATATCATACAGTATTCATAACACCTTTTAAACGTCTGGAAATAGATTTCATTCCTTTTATTTCTTTTTTTTTTTTTTTTTTTTTGCGTAATTCCTGAGTAAGTGTTCAACCACACTTCGAGTCTTACTGTTTCTAGCTCTATTTTCGTTTTAAAGCCGTATTTTCGTAATCAAGCCTATAGATATCTCTAAATACGTTACATTAAGTTCAAATCTGGAGATTGAGGGGGTATTTTCTGAATTTTAGGACAATTTTTGAGGCACTAGACGCACACGTTGAAAACCGAGTGCTTCATATCGTTATCATGATAAAAAACAAAGTTGTTTCCAATAACCAAATTTTTTGTTAAGAGTTCAAAATTAGTTTTTAAAATATTTAAAGGAACAGTATGATTCATTATTTCATCAAAAAATTCCGAACTAATAAGTCCTGATGCTGATATGCACCCTCACACTAGAACACCTCCACCGTCGTGATTAACTGATCCAACTAAGTTCTTAAGATTAAGTTTTTTCTTCTACTTACAATTATGCTACAATTTAACCAAAAATGTTAAATTCATTTTTATCTGTAAAAAAGACGTAATTCTAAAATGTTTTTAGCTTATTTATCCTTGATTTTGCGACGAAAAGCGTAAGCTTTGTGTTTTTCGTGCAAACAAGAAAATTTCTGCGGGAAGAGGCCCCATTTAATCCAGCTAATCAGAGAACTTGGCGAAAAATTTTAGGTGAAAATTAAACGTAAAATTTTTCTTTTAACTCTGTAGAAACTTTTACAGCACTCAAATGTGCATTTTTTATAATTTTTTCAACTTTAAATCTCCGATCACGTTTTGTCAACTTTGCCGGTTGACCTTTTCTTACCTTGTTTTCGGTCCGATTCCTTTGTTTAAAGCATTTTATCAAGCACTCTACTATACAAACAAATAAATTAACTAATTTAGAGTCATTTCAAACCAATTTACCGTAACTGTGGGAAACAAATTCGAATTTTGAATGGTGTTTGTGGTTTTTTTTACGAATACCAGCGATTTTATAGCAAAAAGCACAATATTAAGAAATAAATAAACAAAAAATTAAAGCCAAATGACTTATAAGGGTCAACACAATGCAAAAATAGTAATAAAACGGCATATAATAATTTTAATCATGAATTTATTCGGAAATATTTGAGTGTACGATGACTTTTGTGGCGTGTTATTTCTCTGTCTCTTCGTTTTCTGACCCATTTCAAAAAGTAGATCCGTTAATAGTTTGAAAAAACCAATGGGTTGTATTTAGAATAACATAGGAATGATGTGAAAAAATATTGGACTCCATATTCGAATTCAGTTTCGAGTTATTTTGGTTTTACTAAAAAATTTCGAAGTGTGCGAACACTTTTGGGAGCCACTGTATGTTTGTGGGTGTGTGGGAGTGTATGTTCCTTCTACAAATCCAGTTTTCGTCGGATTTCTTCCATATTTAGCACAAAGGTAAATTGTTGCTCAGGAGTTCATATAGGCTGGTTTTCGAAATTTTAAAAAGACCCAAAATGGTCTAAATTCATATTTTGAGTCATAAAATTGCTCTTTTCTACACGAACGAATTTGTGTATAGTTATGAATTTAATCTTAATGAAAGGCCCGTAATAAACTGCCCTAGGTGGAGTTTCTTCAAAGATTAGGGTCTGGTGGGGAAAAGTGGTCAATGGGATAAAGTGGTCATACATCAAATAAATGACTATAGCTTGGAAATAAATGTTCGAATGAATGTGAAAATTTTATTTTAGGTTCGGGGATTTAGAAACTTCATTTTGAATACAAAATTTCCAAAACTGGCAAAATTTTATTTGGTAAAAAAAAATATTTTGTGTAAATATGAAAATTTTAAAAATCTAAACACCTCTTTTAACTTCTTTGGGAAATTTTGTTTGTTAGAATTATGAACAGATTGACGGCACAGGAAGCTTCCTACATGTCTTAAGATTGCTTACTCATTAACAGTTTGCTGAATATATTTTAGACCATTTTTTAGAACAATTTCAGTAAGATGGGGTAAAGTGGTCATAATATTAGGCTTAACGAATATTGTTCTTCTAATGTCACTTAATAGTTATGTATAAGGCAGATATAAATTAAATATTAATTTTACTTAATATGTATTGTTTTTACCGTAAATGGGGTTAAATATACGAGTATGGTCTAATGGTATACGCATATATTCGTGTAGGCGCGTATATAAACGTATTCACATAAATGCACCAATAAATACGTATATGGGTATTTGCGATATGGGTATTTTTTATCTATGCAGATATACATTCGACTATACAAGTATATACTTACTTTTACTCCTATGTATACGAACACTTATATACTCAGGTAGACACGTATATACACGTACGTACTCGAGTAGACACTTACATACAAGCATATAACATACTAGTATACAGGGTTAGTTTAAACTCTTGGGAAAATTTTTAACAGGTGTTAGAGGGGAGGATAAGAAGCAAGAATCACAAGGAACATATGATCACAAACACAATGCTGACGCGCTACATGCACGCAAAGCCAAAGGTTGATGGATGCAAAACAGGTCACAAATTTGTTACACTAAGACAATTTTGCACAACATTTTAGGTCGTAAGAAAGTTTTAAAGCGATTGAAGAAATTTGCGGCCTGCAACTGTAATACATGCGTCGCGATCACAAAGCATTATCTGTTTTAATAACGAGACTGCGCCTTTGTTGCGATGCGTGTATTAGAACTACTACGGGCCGTAACTTTTAAAAAATGGTCTAAATATTTCTTAAAAACGAAAATTTTGAGTAAAATCATCTTTGTGTAAAAAATTTGTGACCTGTTTTGCATCCACAGTTTCTGGCTTTGTGTGCATGTAGCGCGTCAACGACCATATGCTCCTTATTATTCTTTGCTTTTTATCCTCACCTCTCACACCCCTTAGATTTTTGCTCAAGAGCTTGGATTCACTGTGTAGGCATACATGTATGTAAGCCTATATACTCGTGAATACATATATGTACTGGTGTACACACGTAAATGTACGTATATACGTCTTTTCAGGTATATAATTGTGTTTACACGTATACATACGTATATACTCGTGCTTCCATACATACATGTATATACGTGAGTAGACACGTACAAACACGCACTGGATGCATCCACGAATTAACTCGTGTATACCCGTATATACATTTATGTACAGTTATGTATATACCCACATGTACACTTGTACATATATGCGTATATGCGACTACTATACATGTATATACTCAGGTATGCACGGTATGTACTCATATATGAACGTGATTACTCATGTTTACACGACACGTATATACTCGTGAATACACGCATATATTAGTGCATATACTTGTAACCATAAAAATAAATGAAATATACAAATATTAGGGTTATTTAATACGGTTTTGCATTTATTTTTAACTATGACCACTTTACCCCATGCTATGACCACTTTCCCCCATCCCATGGGGTAAAGTGGTCATAAATACAAAGGGAAAAGAAAGTGCTGCAAAACTAATTAAATCAATATTTTTTTTTCTAAAATTCAATGTACTGTGTTCTTTAATAATACAATGTAAAATAACAACAAAAAAAGTTGAAGTGTTTAAATAATTTGTTGTATTTATTATCCACCAAAGTTGAAAACCTACGATTTTATGACCCCTTTACCCCACCAGACTCTAACTATAATATCGTTAAATTTGGGAACTTTGATTCCAAGCTAATAAAAATGATTTGCAACTTATAACCACCAGGAAATATTTTAAATGCAATCAAAACTAAAGGTATTCTCAACGTTGACCGTTAATGCCGATTCGCGACTACAGTAAAGCATTTTTGGCAAGAAAACTGAACGAAAATCGAAATGCTGCTGTTAAGCGTTTTTTGAATAGCATCCTGCAAAGCAGGAATGCATTGCGGTCTTCGACGGTTCTACTTACTTTGTATGCTCTCTTTTGGTATTTCCGTTGCCGTAACGGTAAAACAAAATAATAGATCAGTATTTCCAACATGAACAGTCCAGAAAATATCAAAACCAGCTCGGTATCAATAATTCATTTATTATCCATGTACAAGCTTTAACAATTTAACGTTGGATGGTCCATAAAACCAATCTGCATATGGTCTTTATACTATTCCATGATTTACGAAGGATCTTTACCTAATTCGGTTCAACTAAGTTTAATCGCTTAGGGCAAACAAAGAACAAGAGTAAAAAAATACTAATTTCGCAAATAAATTGCAAAATAATCATATTTGTGCTTAGTAGCGTATCTGGAATTTGTTTTTCAAGGGGGAGGGGGATGGTCATGACGTTTCTTACATGCAAATAAGCTACCATACTAGGATTGCCAATATGCGCTAAAATTAAAGGTTGTGCACCTTTTTTACCCGCAAAACCGCACGGAAATATAATTCGGCGGAATTCATACACTTTGGGAGGGTTGGAGTTTTAAGTATGGAAAAAATGCAAATAAATATTAATTTATATTTAAACTGTTTTTACGTTTTATTATATAAACAAATTTCTTCATTTGAAATGATGTATTACCTTAACGCTCGAGTAATAGTACATCTGATGAAGCATCTTGGCCAACTAGCAATAATTTTATATCTGTTAGCAGGTATGATGCAACTTTTGACACTCAGAGATTGCTATTTAAAGGCACGATGAAATATTACTGCACAATATGAAGTTTTTTCTTTATCGTGAAATAAGTTGAAAAAAGCTGCATTCCCAATTAAAAAGGTTAGTTTGATAGCTGCTATAGTAAACAATCGAAAAATATTGGAAGTTTGTAGCTACCATTAAGCATTTCAACCGTCTTGCTGCTGGGAGGGGGACTAAGAACAATATTTAGAATAAAGTTTTAAATTAAATTTATGGATTATAAAAATTTAAATCATTATGTTTTAAATTTTAAAACTACGTTTCGAAACGTGAAATACATTTCGTTTGCTTTTAAGCTGTAGATAAGGAGAACAAAATATGCAACAAGATTCTGTAAAATGTAAACAAAAGATTTGTCTATTATGCAGTTGTAGATACAAACAAGACATTTATTTTTCAAAAAATTTCACGGTCTGCAGATAATTAAAAAACAAAATTTAACACGGATTAGAGACCAAAATGCACACGCCTACTTTTTTCTCTATAACGCAGTTTAATTGGTGGTTTTTAAATAGTTCGTTCAATAACTTCACGTCCACCTACTTCTAATTTTAATATTTTACATACCTTAAAATAAGGACTGCAATGTAGTCAGTGGACCCATTCCCATCTCTCACGACGATTGTATCCCTCTAAATTAAATTTTTGATACTCTATAAGGAATACTCTGTCTAAAGCAACAAACTTAAAACATGTTCTCTCTACCTGCATCAGTGTGAGATATCATGTACAACATTTACGGCAAGTATTAGGTCTTAAAAATTTGAACTAGAACTTAAATCTTGACAAATTTTAAATCTTTACAAGACATTAGTATTACTGTCTAACTGTCATTTTTACCAACGAAAATAGAAATTTGACTTTAATATAAGAAAATAAAATGTAGCTGACGAGCGTCTTTTTTTTTTTATTAATTACACACGATTTTAACTTGAACATAAACATAAATGTATGCAACCATACCTATGTTTTACAGTATTTATTACGATAAACAGAAAAAGAGATTTTCTTGCATGAAGTAAATCAAAAGTTATTATTGTTGTTTTTCATAAGTTAAATTTTCTATACAAACTTCTTAAATCGAAATCACAAGTCGCTAAATGAATTGACACTCTATGTCTTCGATTTAAAGGTTTTTGCCTTTTGTCCGTAAGAAAGTAAATATGACTAATAGATCGAAAACCAATAAGTGAAATTGCAAAACAAAAACAAGTCTCTTGGCGGCAAAGGTAAGGGATGAAAATTGATTTAAAGGGCTGTGTGAAAAAAATTAGAATCCCGCATAATGCAGTTAAAAAAAAATTCTCTTTCTTGTTCCAGTAAATAATAAAAAGCAACCTTTTATTAGTATAGGTTATAGGAAACATTGCTCTTTTAGCATATAGAATTGCTGAAAATGCTTTTATCCCATGTTATTTGACTCTTTAGTTTCATGTACCTTTTGTGACATACTGGCAGAAGAAATGAAAACTGTTGTACAGAATGCATACTAAATAGCTGTGTAGAATAAAAATGAGTAGATATGTAATAAGCAAAGTAAATTTACACCTAAGAGTTGTAAAAATTAGCTTTACCGCGAAACATGTATGACGTTTATTACAAGTAAAAACTAGCCTGATTTCGTAAAAGCAATTAACTCTTTTTTGATTTTTAATTCCCCCGTATTCTAGTCCGAAAAATAAAATAATAATAATAATAAAAAGAACTTATATTTTTGAAATGTACGTCTACGATCTTAGTTAAGTATGTCCTTTCAAATGCCCATCAGTTATCTTTGAAAAAGAAATAAATGAAAAGGGGAAAAAAAAACCGTAAAAGTAGGTACTTTTACTTATTTACTTGTTTTTTAGTTCAATAGTGGAGGAAATTGCTTTAGCACATACATTTAACTTCAAAATTGAGATCAGGCATTTATGTTTTAAAATATCGATGCTCACTAGCACCAAGTTATGGTTTTTTTTTTCAAGAAAGAAAGAAAGGAGGGGGGGGGGGCGATTGGTGTCAACCAATCACTGGAGGGAGACGATCGGCTCAAAAAGGTTTGGAACCACTGAAATAAAGGAACATGGGAAATTGGAGAGAGATCGCATTCTGTCTGTCAGAAATGCAAATTTGGATTGGGTTGTCCCTTGTAATCAACGGATTATGTCTAGAAATATTGTCATAGGTAGTCTCAAACGGTTGTTGCTTCTTGGAATTGGAGCAGAATTTCATGTATAATTTTAAATATATTAAAATAGCACGAGTGACGTCAAAAAAAAAAAAAATATTTAGGTTGCGATAGATGATGAATCGATATAGGAAATACCTGTCTCTTTTGCTTGCTCGCATAACCATTGCAGCAGAATCGCTAAATACCATAAAACTCGCGGCTTTAACGCAATGAACCTATCATATGAAGGCAGTGTTGGAAAGTCCGGATTCAATTGCAGTCCTCTTCCTCACTGTTTGACAAAGAAAGATTATTATAAATGTAAAGATTAAATACTTAGAAGATTGTTTCAAAACCAATAGGCTTCAGTGTCTCCTGAGTCAAGATTATCCGTAGGGATGTTGGAAAATGTTAATTTGAATCTATTTTGTAGGGCCCTCGTTACAAATATCATTCAGATTTTTATTGAATGCATAAAAAGCTTCCGTAACATCCAATTTATTATAAGTGGAAGATCTGTAAACAATCTTCGATTCCGATTATAAATTTTGATAAAATAAGGACTTTTGTCCCAGCAATATTTACCTACATACGACTTTGTAATTTTTTATTTCTTGTAATTTTCACCGTATTTTAGTTTGAATTTTAAATTCCGCATAGTTTGCTTAATAAATGTCCAAAGATCAAGTAGTTGAACAAGATCTTAAAAAAAAAGGGAAAAAACGATTTTGCAGAAAAGCCTGAAAATAACGTGGAAATATCACTAAATGACTGTACGAGCAAATTGTTTGGATGTTTAAAATGACTAGACAGTGAAATATTGTAAAAAACTACAGTTGGGGCAAACCTAACCTGGCAGCATTGTGAAGGCTATGCAGATCCTAATCAGAGCATTATGACGCTGTAAGAGTAGTTGCCCTAAGTACAGATTTAGCTAAAGATGTGCTGCAGTTAAAGAGTTTACGGACGGCAATGATATGGAAAGTGTAACCGTAATTAAGAAGCTTCCTTTAAAAAAAGATAAGTTGTTTTATTAAAAAATTCAAGAGTTCAGCAAATATCAATTGAACAAGAAAAATAAATGTTTACTTAATGGGATAGCTAGATTCCGAAAAAAAAAAAAGACAAAATGCAAACGGTTTCCAATTGATGATGATAGTAAGAAATCCATTGGTCTATCCATTTCGGTCAGATTTATTAGTTCAATCGTTTTATGATAAGTGTGAAGAAGTTCATGGAGTGTTTTGCAGACACTGTGAAGATCATCTTACCGGAAAAGAAATTCAACATCAAATGAAGCCACTTGAAATTTATTTGGCTTGTACCTGCAAAGTATAATCAATTCTAGAAAGTACGTCATTCGTGAAACTTTTTTTCGTAGCAGTACAGTCTTTATAGGTCTTCACGTACGATTTATGAATTATCTCCAGCCTCGCCTATATTTTTATAGTTCGATTGCATTTATTTGTAAAAAACGGATAAAAAACTCTTAAAGTATTATATATATATCTAAAATTTAGAGATGATGTACAGCTATTAATTAAGTACAATATTTAACATTATTTAAATTTGAACCATATTTCATGAATTTTTTAAAAAGTGTTTCTAATTTTGATCGTTAGGTTTTAATTTACGCTAGATGTAACGTTCAAAACTGGTGTAAAATGAACTTCAATACGTTTCAAGTACCGTAAAACGGTACAACTTTGTACCAAGGGGGCAACAATGGGCCAATGGGCCACTGTTGCCACGACTATTATTTTACTCTCTAGTGGCTTCTTTTTCGAACTTAGGAGCTCCAAAAAGAATCACAAGGTAGTGTAACCATTTAGGTAGCTAAAGACGCTTTATCAGAGATTGCCATTTTTTTATACCTTAGATAACTTAATCGTTCTTAGTGCGTGATTCGACTCACTTGTGGAAAAGTCCACTTTTCCACGAGTATAAGGGCAGACCACTTATACTGTTTTCCAAGGTCTGGTCAGTTCAGACTTGCTTTACTAATTTGTCAGTTATGAATTAAGCTGCTTGTTGATACAAAATGTTTCATAGTTTTCACAAACTCTAAACATTTATTGAAAACGGGAATGTTGGGTTATAACAATGGGCCACCCATTTTTCACGGTTCAGTCATATTTGGTGTTATTTATTGTAAATAATGGCAAGAAAAGACAGAAAAAGCTTGGGGCTCGCCTTATCGCCCGTACTCATAGGAGTTTTTGAAGAAGGTACTGACTGAAATCCAGACCAAATACAAATTGCGATAATCTTTAAAAATTATTTATTTTCATGAGATTTGGAATAAAAAATTTGATTTAGCATTTCAGTTAATTTTTTTTTTTTTTGCCTTGTTTAAAATTTGTTAGACTTACGTATTTTCTGAGTCCTAAGTATAGGTACCTAGCCTTTAGTTGCTGAGATCTTTCTAGTTTTTAAATGTTTCTATGTCAAGACCTAGGAAGTTAATAAAGAAAGTTATCTACGTATAACATGTTGAACTTTATTAATCACTTGAGACGACAAGTGATGATTAAGTCTTAAAAATTTAAAAAAAAAAAAAACAGGCAAATGATGGACTAAAAATAATTTTTATACAGTTTAAAGCAGAGGACAACGTGTATTCTCAGAGAACAATAGGCCAAATAAAATTTTCAATGTGTTTTCTAGATTAAAATGAGGTGTCCTATAGTTGTATGTACCTCGGAAGGGTACAACTATGGGTCACGGGGGAAAAATCCCCTTCCTCTTCTTTAAAACATTTTTTGAAACATTTCATTCGAAAGACGAGGTGTATAGCTACCATTGCTAAAGTCCTCAAATTTCTAAATCAAAGATGTACACGGAATTTTTATTGAAAACATCGAAATGTGGCCCATAGTTGGACCAATTTACGGTATGATATGGTTAAAAGGTAAACTAAAGTAGCATTATTTTCAATAGTTTAGATCATATTAATAGATACTGAATAGCACTGAAAATTTTAAGCTCCATGTGTCTTTCTCTGAAACAAACGCAGTTCACTAATAAATATTTAAATGGTTTTATGATGTATAGACACCATTTATTTTCAGTGAGAAACCTTAAAAATATGTATCGCACTCCGTCAAAAAAAAGTGACGTAACATTAATTTCGGAAAAAACGTTCTAATTATTCATTTTGAATCTAAATTTAGTGCTCTTCCTTTCAACAAAAAGCGCATTTTTTTTACTTACATAACTGGTGCACGGTGACGTAGAAACGATAGAATAAATAGTGACATATGAAAATTTCATAATTTAGAAGGAAACTTTCCGAATCAAAAGTAGGTTAGAGTATTGTACCTTGGACCACTTCTAAAACTTTTTGGTTTTCAAAAAAAAAAGAATGTGTGATTTTTATGGTATTTAGCTATTAAAACTTAATTTCAAGCCTTTTTGCATAAGTAAAAAAATTATTTCGGATTGTAAACAAATATTTTTCTATTTTTGCATATTTTTCAAATTTTATGTAATTTGGTCCATGATGCATGATGTTCGTGTACCTTGAGACAGACCTCTTGTACTTGTTTAACTACATAACTTACGTTATATTTAAGTTTATTGGACCCACTTTCATTCAACTATCTTAAATGCCTAGTAATGGTTGACCTGCTCACTTTGAATACTTTTTCGGCCTTTCTAAAAGTCATTTTTTGTCAGGATAATTACTTCTTTCTGCTTCAATAGCATTTTGCAATGCCTCAACATCTATTGGATCTTTCTTGATTCCAGTTTTACTTCGAGGTATGATGAAATCCTAAACCTCCCCCTATCCCAAAAAAAAAAAAAAAAAAACGCTACAACCTATTGTACCTTGATCTAGTGATTCAAGGTACAAGATGGAGCTTGGTTTCAAAGTAGTACACGAGGGTGCGTGTTTATACAAAAGTGGCTACCCTAACCTAACAGCTACTTAAAAAGTAAAGACTAGATGTTGAGTACACTTACCGAGAGATGGGCAATAGATAAAATGGTTAATCAGTTGTGTAACACTAGTCTTTAAAACTCCAATTTCATTTAAGTAACACTGGCATGGCTGACATAGTGCTGTGATTCCTCTCTAGGTATAAGCGCTAGCTGATTAGTGTGCATGGCGCAAGGTACACCATGGTCAAGGTACAAAAGTCTCCCTATACATCATTAATTTAGACAACAAAAACTAACCAGTAAACATAACAGTACAATGTTTTTGCACGTGTTGTGATTTCCGAGATTAAATCACTAAAACTGAGTATTGCATAAAACCGTGATTTTCTTGAACTCTGTTTTTTTTTTTTTTTTTTTTTTTGAATTTTGTCACTGAGCCATTTCATGTGACGTAACGGGACATTTGAAGTAGCTTTTTTCACTAGATTTTGTTTCATAAATTTCATAAATACAAATAATACAAGATGGAAATTATATTTTTGCTAGCAGCATTAAGTCATAAGAACTATACAGAACATCAGAAGTTGGTCAGTTTGAAGACAATAAATAAACAGCATGCAATAAAACGCCTGTGACGGAAAGGGACTCGTATGCGTCAAATATAAAATGTCTAGCTTCTTTTATTTGTATTTATAAAACAAAATATACTGACCAAACGTCATGTAAATATGCAACGATTACAATAGAGAGACGTCAGGTTAAACAGCAGAAGGAGGTTTTTTTTTATTTTCGTTTATTAATTTTTTCTTTGAAATATTCCTTTTTTCAATAGCATATTAATCATTTTCAAACTTTGAAGCAGTTTGAGCTTTGGAGGGGGGCTGATTGTACTTCTGCTTCAACTATTTAGTCTCAATTTAAAGACCGTTTAAAATCAGATGTAAAACAACGTGCCATACAAGATAGAAACAAAGTTAAGTGACTCAAGACTTTAACGAAACATTTATTCTCAAAAGCACGAGAAGCGTACATATTCTTTGACCATTTTGCATAGTGATTATTCAATGAAATATTTATGTGAGCTTGTATACGTTAAAATGTTTTCCACAACGTTACTGAAGAATTTCAAACCCTACAGCGTAATTTTCTGCTGTCATAGCAAGTACAGGCACCACATTTGCGACAGAACCACCACACATAGAATCTAAATACTAAATCGGTCAACGTCTGTTAACAAAGACGTTTCATGGATTGCATTTTCAAATTAACTTCAAGAATGTATGTACTTATCTCTTCCACCATAACATTTGTCTGTATGTTGTTGAAGTTAAGGGCACAGTTCTAATTACATCCGAACGTATAAAAATCGGAGTATTTTCGTTTCTAGACGCTGTACGGATTTTCTTTTTTTAAATTTTCCGATAAATCTTCAATAGTAAGTAAGCATGTTTTAAACTTTCAAATCAAAACTTAAACTTTCTTTTAAATGGTATATTCTCACATTGAACGCAATTCTTTGGTCTGTTAAATTATTTTAAAATAGAGTTTGTTGGATTAAATTTATTTTTTAATCACTAACTTTGTCCGCTATTTTTTCTTAAATGAGTGCAAATTATTATGACATGGCATTCTTATATTTTTTTCCAAATTCCCTTTAAAATACAATTAATAACAATACTATTAACAAAAAAGAAGATATTTTACTTACCGCTTTGTTGTTAGGCCTAAAAAATCAGAAGTCCAAAAAGGAAGAAACCAAGAACATTCTCTTTATTATATATAAGTTCTGGCAGATATATACTTAGATAGAAAAACTTAAATTCTCGGTTTTAAGCAGTCCAATATAACTTTGTTTCAAAACACACTTAAAAAGTCAGACTTCTATTTGACATGATTTGATTCTTGATAACACACTTTGGGGTATATAGCTATTCTTAGTGAAGAAGCTTTTACCTCTAATAATCCACAATCTTTTTCCATATTTTATTTCCAGGGCAATACACATGAAAGATGTTGATTACATAGGAATGAAGGATCACCCAGGACTACAGGCGGGAATTGAACCCGCGCCAAACGAAGCAGTTGGCGAAACCACACGGCCATCGAGGTCTCAGACTTTTATAAACACAAATAAAAGTTTTGCAGCACAACAAACCAACTTCAACACAGCGCCTTGTTTGTTTGTGAATATTTTGGGGATTTACGTCTAGGTTGCGTTCGAAAACAATCCCACAGTAACACCGCGTGGGGAGTCCGGTTGCGGTTATGATGTCATTGGTATTCTTCTAGTTAGCTCTATAGAACAGCTGTGTTTCCGAACGCTTGCGGTTACTGGTTGGTTATTTCTAACTGAACAACAGACAACGTTTCAATCAAAGAGATCGTAACAATTGAAACATAACGAGTTGGTCAAATAATTACACGTGATCTCGCTAACCACATCGAGACCATGGTGGAGATGGGGGAGAGCGGTTGTGACCGGATCCAGCGCCAGAGAGTGACTGCAAGCAATACCGAACGCTGGTAGGTGACGCCAAATTCTAAGGTAATACCACCCTTTTGAGTGTCTGAACGCTTTCAGTGACACCAGAACGATCGTTACTAGTTTCCGAGCGAACCACTAATAGAAGACAACTAAAGAAAGGCACAAGCTCTCCTTTGTGCATTGAGTTGTCTTCTATTAGGTGACTCTGCGGCTCTCTGTGGCTTTGCGGTAGAAGCTTCGTCTTCTAAGTCGGAAGTTGCGAGTTCGATTCCCGCCATCGCCCTAGGTGTTATTTCCTTCTCTTGTGATGGAAATCTTCCAGTGTGTGACTGGAGGCAAGTCCTTAATGTATGTGAAGCATCAGCTTCTGTATAAATAAATCAGGCACAAAGGGAAAAAATCACACTCAGCGCACCGATGTTCGGCTTGAGAAACGAAGCTTCTAATACAGACCCACGAAAGCTCCACAACGCATCGTACTGTAAACGACCATCGAGGCCATAATAAAGAAATATTCTTTCTAGTCTCATGCCAACAAAAAATTCAATTTGCAATTAGTGCTAGCAGCAATTAGGCTCAACATGAAAATTTGAATCATATATAATCCTTATTAAATCAAGGAATTTACTTCAGAAATCTTTATGAATTAAAAAGAGCTTGAAGTTACTTCTAGAGTAAATAAAAACGTAACATTAGCTTTCTCGCAAAAATTTCCAATGCAATTTACCTAAAGCATCACACAACTAAAAAAAAATTTAAGCATATACAAATGGAACAACATATAGCTATGAATCTTCAGTTGTTTACATGAAATAAAGCATAATTTACTTAAAAATAAGAAATAAAAAAAGTACATTTTATCACAGACAACAGTGGCGAATACAGAGTGG
This sequence comes from Uloborus diversus, assembly GCF_026930045.1. Classification (NCBI taxonomy): domain Eukaryota; kingdom Metazoa; phylum Arthropoda; class Arachnida; order Araneae; family Uloboridae; genus Uloborus; species Uloborus diversus. The sequence goes on along the minus strand of NC_072735.1, from coordinate 39,061,133 downwards.
TTAAAATTAAAGTGAAAAGGTGAAAATACTCAGAGGATTACAACTCGGGGCTTCTACTTGACGGATCCAAATGAAACTTCAAATAGTATTTGTTCTGATAATCATGTAGACGAGCTTTATGCAAAAAAAAAAAAAAAAAGGGAGCAGAGATGTGTGCTTCACATGACTTCCTTTTAAGCCAATTTAATAATAATAGTAGTGCCTTGGAGGAAGCAAAGAAACACTTTAAATATTTTTGCCCAAGTTTGTTGCGAACTGAAGCAAAAAAAAAAAAAAAATATAATTTGAATTTTGACATCTTGAATTTAAATTATGTTTTTCGCAATCACGAGTGTGGTTATGTAGGCATGTGTGTTTGTGTGTGTGTAGGGGGTATGTGTATGTGTATGTAGGCATATGTGTTTGTGTCTGTGTGCTGGCATAAGTGTGTGAGTAGTTGTGTGTATGAATGTGTGTGTGGGGGGGTATGTGTATGTGTGTAGGCATATGTGTTTGTGTTTGTGTGCAGGCATGAATGTGTGGGTAGTTGTGTGTATGTGTGTGCATTTTTTGTGTGTGTATGTGTAGGTGTCTGTATGTATGCGTGTATGTATGTGTAGGTGTATGTGTGTCTTTGTGTGTGTATGTGTGCGTGTGTAGTTGTGTATGTATGCGCGTGTGTGTAGGACATGGATGCAACCTGGAGACGGCTTTCGGTATAGGAGCAGCATCGTGAGGAGCCGGTCGACGGTGATGGTGCGGAGGGTGGCGGTGGGAAAATAAAACGATAGAACATGCTAAAAACAGTCAAGTGAGAACAATAAACAATCGTGATTGCTCAAAAAAAAAAAAAAAAACCGTTTTATACAGATTAATTTTCCCAATATTGGACATTTTAATGTGATTCACTGGTTGACTCTAAATATAGTGGCCAAAATGAAACCAAATTAAAAAAAGAAAAAAAAAAAGAAAAAAAAAACGCCAAATTTGTGGTTGAGTTGGTGAAAAAACTTGGCGACCAAAAGCTTGGCGATATGTCGCTATTGGGTTTGCCAAATTATAACACCACATTAGTTTGCATTGATATTAACAACGATTTACCCCAAAAAACGTGTAAAAGACCCCTTCAGGAACATCTGAATGCAACCAAAAGGGGAGGTGCACAACTAGATTCCGCTAGGAGTCTTACGTACCAAATTTCAACTTTTCAGCAGGGCTGTGGAGTCGGAGTCGGACTGATTTTGGAGTAAAAGAGTGGGAGTTAGAGTCGCTTGAAAACATTCCAACTCCGACTCCGGGTTTCTTTTTTTGCCTTAACATTCACTGGCTCTCCTTGCGTTTTAAAAAAAAACTGACTAACAATTAATTTGATTATATGTATAAAGGCCTACTAATAACAAAATAACTCATTGTGGCAACCGGCTGGCTTGATTGTTTATCGAACTTTCTGTAACAGCTACCTACTCCGTCTCCTAGTTTGCTTATTTTCTAAATGTATCGCTTTCAAATAATATATTTTTTTTACCTCGATCTCAGTTATAAAATAGTGAACGGAATGTACTAGTACTTATCGCTGGAGCAAGTCAGGAAACGTCTGAAGGCGCTTGATAAATTCAAATAGGCGTTGGCACGAAAGCTCAAATCCAAAACATCCGATAGGATAGAAATGTTTTTTTAAATCACAAGACTTTATCTAAGAAAGCTTGGTTATCACTGAAAAGTGTAAAATAAAATTAGTACACGATTTATTGGTTACCACATTAAATAATAGTAGTTAATCCTAAAATCTTCATATTATGGCTAATTCTGAAGCTGCCAACTAAACTAAAGTTAAAAATTGAGTCAAGAACTGTAGGTATAGTAAAAGCTATTTGTACAAAGCTGTATGCCGAAGTATTTTGTGTAAAATTTGCTCCATACATACATGTACCCGACCTCTCTACGCAATATAGTGCAACATTTTCGTTGAAAATTTTAAGATGAAACTTACGATTTATTGTTGGAGAAATCTTTCTGAATTAAAGTATTCCAATTTTTATAAACACTGAAATTAAGTTAAGGTGTCACCCAAAAGCTGGGTGACACCCGGGAAGGGGGAGGGGACCGTCCCTTCTCAAGAAAAGTTTTTTGACGTAGCAAAAAAGTTTTTTTTCCTCTAGAAACTCTTTCTCTCACTCTTCTGTGTGCTTTCAAAAACTGAAAGCACAGGATTTGATCAGCATCTATTTGTTACACATTAAAGGGGAGCAAATTAATCCTTTTCAATTTTTTTAAAAAATGGGATTTTTAAGTAATTTCACTTTAGAAATCGCAACTATTGGATAATTTGATTTGCAAATTGAATTTCTAACGTTGAATGTATCTTAGGTTTACAATAAAATACAAGGCGAAAATTTCATAAAAAGGAATTCATATTTCAATCTCTGTTAAGGGGTTTTTCCCCTGCCTATGAGGGAGGGAGGGTGATTTGAAAAAATAAATCGTCAAAATGGATATTTTCGGGTGTCTATACGTTATTAGACATATATCCACGTGTGGTCGGGGAAAAAAAATAAAATAAAAAAAAACTTAATGTTAATTCGGGGGCGAGCAAAATGAAAATAAGGGTTATTTTTGGGTAAATTTTTTTTTCGCGAATACAATACTTTCTTTACTTCGTAAAAGGAAGTTAAAAAGAAAGACATGCAATTTGAAATTTTCCCACTTGGTGCGCTTTAACGACGTGAAAGAAAAAGATAACAGTGAAAAAATCATGATTATGTTCTCGATATACTCACATTGCCGGTCAACATTATGCTGAATGCGTACCCCTGCATTGTCAAAGGCGCAACATATCAGTAACACGCAGCATATCAGAAGGGGGGGGGGCGGAAACCAATGAAATGTTGTCCTATTTTGACGACCGTCAGATATCAAGGTTCTTCTGATCGAAACCGGTCCCGTCCAAGATGGCTTGCTGTCATGGCAACCAGCAAAGAAAACTTGTTTCGGGTAGAAAAACTCAGCATGGACGTGATGGATGGTCGTAGTGTGAATTGCCCCTTAACTGGATGAGCAATCAAGAAAGTACACGAAATGAAACGTTCGTCAGAAAAGTTGACTTGAATCACAATCTTAACTTCTTTCTCAAAATGACTAATGGCTCCATCATACAGTGGTGGCTAATTATAACATAAGGCTGCCAAAACAGTCCATTTATTCTGAAAACAAGCTTTTCGATGTGTACCTTTCTGTTCAGAAACAGGTTCACTGCGAATGAATGTCTTCTTTGAACTACAGTGTCCCCTTCATAGAGAAGTAACATTAGCTGTTCATTGTACGCCATGATTTTTTCATCAATATTGATCCGAGGCTTCAGGCCGTTGAAAAGGCAATGACATGTTTTTTAGCATATTGTTGATTAGTATGCAAGTTCTATAAAAAAATACAGAATGCCAAATTACAAAATACAAAGCACGGAAGGAGACAATTATGAAATACGTGAATTAAGGATTGATACATCGTCAAGGGGAAGACCGGGCCCCTTAATTCCTAAGTTCTTTCTATTTAGCATGAGGGGTAGAATGACAAACCTGCAAAAGTTTGGCAGTGACCATAAAAAAAAAAAAAAAAAAAAAAAAAAAAAACGCAAGCCACAATGCTGACCATTATAAAGAAAAACAAACGTTACGGTTACATTACACGGCACTACCAAGCAAGGTAACAGTTTAAAACATAAACAGTAAATAGCAATGCAATTAGAAAACTATAAAGAAATAATTACATTAGAATTGTTATAGAAAGCAGTTCTCAGGGAAGGGTCTATGTTTTTGAGGCCTTCCCTCATGTTAAATAGAAAGAGCCTTGTGAATTAAGAAGATGGCCTTCCTCTGACGACGTATCAGTCCTTATATCGCGTATTTCGTTTTGTCTCCTTCCATGCTTTGTAGTTTGTAATTTAGCATTCTATATTTCTTGATTTTCTTGAATATGTTTGCATTTTTTACGTTTCTAGAAGTTTTACGGTGACACTACAGTACATTACCAGTTTAATTCTTTCAATTTTTATTTGTATTTGAAATGTATTTCACTTTATATGTATACATAAAGAGAGAGAGAGAGAGAGAAAGAAAGAAATAAACATGCCACTTGAATGTGTATTTGCGTTCACAAAATATGGTTGCACAGAAATATTTCCTTTCTTTCAGTTCTATGTCAAAATAATGGATCAGAGAAAGCGTGAGATATTAGATTTTCCACTCGTAACATTTCAACTCCATTGCTCTTTGACGGAGAATGGACCTGTACTTACTTATATGAAATGTTTAAGGAAGTATTGGGTACGTTTAAGAACCATTTCAAGTGCTAGTAGAGTGAAAAGTCATTTAAGATGCATTCAAACTTGATTGTACTTCAGCCACTTTCAATATTTGATGATGTTCGCTACAACCTCCTCCCAAATCACGTAAATGGGTTCTATGCAACTTTAAATCTGGAGCAATGAAAATTTATATGATAGAAACTTTGGAAATGTAGAATACTCACAGTAGAAACTTTGCTCCCAATTGAAGCAAAGTTTCTGAAATTTTGAGCTTCAATTAAAATGAATTATTTGCTCCTCATGTTTGGAATTTCAAACAACTTTAAACTGATTAAATTGACGAATAAGAATTCAGTATGCAGGTAAATGTTCTGATACTTGAAAAAAAAATATTCTAAAAACATTCGCAGTGCATGTTTTTAACTTATAGGCAGTGTTTTCATGAATTATTAAAACTTGGCAATGTTTATAAAATTCAAACCTAATAACTTATTTTCAGAAATGTGCTAGTAAAATGTAAACATTTTCAATTGAAAATTGTTTGTATGTGAAATATAACTCAAATATAAATAACTATATAAATAGGATGATTACTTTTGTGAAATCCTATATTGCAATAAACTACAAGCTCTACCGTTTCAACGTCACATCATGCAGCAGTTCTGATATGACAAGACCTGACCGTTTATGACAGCAATTTCTGAACATTTTCTGCGGTAATAATATTGTCAAAACTGAAAGATTAGATACATTTGAAAGCTAGGGACCCTGGTTTGAATGACATTTTTTTAGTAATTAGTCAAATAGTTTTTATGCTGAAATAAGATGAAAAAAGGTCTCTTTGGCTGGGTCGATGTGGGTTAATTATTGAACTTATACTTACGTTGAAAATAACAAGCTGAAAAATTCGTAGAAATTATCAAATTACACGCCTATTTTTTTCACCTATTTTTTTTATTGGACCGATCTTTTTATAATTAAATTCAATTACAAAAAAAAAAAAAAGAACACCTTTTTAGAACTGTTGCTGTGGAATTTATGAATTGTTATTTTTTTCGGCCCGGCTTTATTCATGGTGTATCCAATAAATATCCAAACAAAGAGCAGCTCAGGAAAATAAACTAGAAACAAACGAGCTCAAGTAACTAGAAATATGGGTAATGATTAAAAAAAACATATGATGCGATTAGAAGAAATAACGAAATGCAGTACAAACTCGAACATTTTCTTCAAAATAAGATACTAAAAAAGAAAACTAAACTATGAATAAACAAAGTGTTCTTAAAATTTTTATGCAGCGACACAAGTGAAAAAGTATGAACGACTGATGAACTGTTGTTTTTGTTGTCGCTTATTCGAGAGCTAGACCAAGTTCAAAAGTTTGAATCTATAAAGAAAAAGATAATCAGTATATTGGTAGATGTTAATTCATCATACCGAAGCCCCAGGCTGTTTTAAAGGTGAGCAGGGGACACTTGAGCTGAAGGGCATTAATTGCAACTTAGAACGTTTTTTCTCTTATGACGTACGTAGAGTCCCGGCATAAATGCTTATATGCCTGATTGTGACGTTGGTAGCTGTTCCACTTAGGACACTCTTGCAGGGGACTTTTCACAGTACGAGGACAACAGGGGATGTGTCTTTAACAGAAGTGGTTAGAATTCCGCAGGAGATTCAAAGACCAGAGATGCCTTCCATTGCAGATATTCAGACCAGCCTCGCTTTCATCAAGACCAATATGTGGAAAAAAATTACTGACGAAATATCCCACGCTACTCTGGGAGTACATCTAGATCTTTAAAAACTAACGATCTAATTTAAATTACTTAATAATTTTAAGTCATGTTCATCCGTTTTCTAATTCCATACGTTTCGCCTGCACATAAAATTGACTATGTTTATTTTTTCATTTTCCTATTTTTCCTCAAATACTTCAAAGTTCGCTAAGACACATTTTAATATTTTGATTTTATTTAATGAGGTACATCTGTGATTATTAAAATAATAAATTTAAAAAAAAATGAAGAAAAGGAAAATGTCACAATTTACTTTGAATTATTTCAGGAAGAAGAAGAAAAGAAAACATTATTAAATTTGATATTCACAAACGTAAAAAGTTAGCAAATGGATTGAAATAACCTAAACGAGGATCTTAATATTAAAATAAATTCTCCATTTTTATTTAAGTTTTCGTCTTTGAACCCTTGACTTTACAAGACACAGTTATTTTGTTGCAGTTGTTATATACAAATGAACCTAGTCCTTTTAATGCGGAAAATGCAATGAAAGTGTGGTAATATACGAAAAAAATGCCTCAATATGTCATAAAACTTAATACTATTACCTTTATCTGTAGAACTTTGCATATCCCATTTTCGTTTATTTCTTTGTTTTATAAGTTAGAAAACTTACAAAAGGAGTAACAAATGAGGCAATTTCCTAAAGTAGTATTATACGTGCCAAACAAAGGTTTAATAAGATAGTGTGAGAGTTTATTAAACGCATACCCGAAACATTTTTTAGGATGAAAAAAAAATTATACCTTCACATAATTACGTAAAAATTTTCCTGGAGCTCTCACTTTATTAGGAAAATTCTTTGCGTGGTTTGCATTCCTGAAAGACATTTTAGTAATGATTCTAATTACTTCCTTTTAATTTTTTTATCCCGCTTTTTGCTTAAATTTATTTTTCGTACCGAAGCACAAATAGATCATTATTCTGACATTTAAGCCATAAAAATATGAGCGGGTTCAATATTAACAGGACTTTTTTTGTTTGTCATGGAAAATAAAAGCGTTTTAAAGTGCAGAGTTAGTATAAAAGAATATCCCAGTTTTTAAAATTTATACTTCATTAACTATCACACTTACCACTATAAATAATACATAAAAATTAAGATAAACTGTTAACGTTTTCTTGAACGTAAGTAACTACTTACAGTGCTAGCCAAATTATTAGACTAAGATTGTTTTAAAAGCAAATTCTTTATTAATTACATAACTACAGACACATTAACTGACAGTGAAATAATTATCTAATATTTAGTATGCATTTCCTTCTTCTTGATGAGCATTTAAGTGTTTTTGGCATACTTTTCACAAGGTGTATTCCATTTCTTAACTTTTTAAAAAAGGAGGTAAAAAATTATTTATACTCACTGTTATATATATTCACATGCACATACTCACTAATTACCTAAAACTAACTTTAAATATAACAGAATGCACTAATAAAAAGAACTAGTGAACTGTTTAAGCTAGGGTTGGCAAGTTTCTTCCAAGGCGGTTAAAACCACTGGTAGAAACCGGTTAAAACCGGCATGGCAAAAACCAGTTTCAGCCACATTTGCGGCAGAAACTGGCAAAAACTCACAAAATGACAAAAAATTAATTTTTGTCCCACAGTAGAAAATACATGGAAAAAATAATTAATTTGTTAACTAAAGTGCAATCCATCGTTACTTTGTAACAGATGTTACATTGTTTGGACCCTGCAGTTGCCTCTTAGAAAAGGTGGTTTCAAAAATTCAAACAGTTTTCTCAATTTAATGTGCACAATGAGGAACTTAAGACTGTTCTTGTAACAGAAGAGCTAGCAGGCAATGCATCAAAAAACAAGCAATATTCGTGCAACTTTCATCTGTTGTATATTTTTTCAAACTGGTCCACCATCTAGTAACTGAGAAAGTGATAAAAATTTAACTGGAAAAATAAGTTTCGAGAAATGGGGCCAATTTGTTTTGCAAAGCTGTGACAATAGGTACATACAAAATGTAGGTTAATATTGGCAAGTAAAATTCTGACACTTTCTTCTTGAAGCATGTGATAATTTCAGTCACAAGCAATTTAAATGAAGCATATAAAGCGAGAAACTTACAATCAGTAATTTCCTGTTTTTAGTTCTGTGTGTTCACTCCTCTTGTCTAAGAACCCATCTGATTTTTGTTCTTTGTTAGATTAATGCAAATATTACAAGCATCTGTAATTGAAAAGTTCCCTTTTTGAACTAAATCAAGGTCACTGTTATATATTAGCATAGTATTTTATTTTTTACAATGATAAAATAAAGTTTCATATCTCAGTTTATTTAAACAAATATCATTTAGTAATAACTATAAAAGTTAAGTAAAGTTAAAGTTATTAAAGACACTTTTAAGGTTTTGCCAGTTTCTGCCGGTTTTTACCGGTTACAACCAGTTTCTGCCACTGGCACGGAAAAAATTAGTTTCTGTCGGCAGAAAGCAAACCCTGGTTTTAGCTGATTGAGGTTACGTTCCTGGTAGGTCGATAAACAAAGAACATAAACAAATCAGACAGTGCTGCCACCTGCAAACATTAAAATATGCTAAAATAACGTAATAATCAGTGTACAGTATGTACTGTAATTTAACAGCAAAATAAATAGTATTTTAGTACAAATAGTGTACAAAATAAAGGAAAAAAAATTTTTAGTCTAATAATTTGGCCAGCACTGTAAACGTGCACCTTAGTATTAGCGCAGCCAGAAATTCCTTCCGGACGGGGTCTTTTGGTCATAACAATCCTTACACGAGTTTTAACTATTGTATTATGATTGGCAGCAATGTTAAAACCAAGAACTTCGGGGGGATGTTCCTCCCCCCCTCCCACTTCGCTGCGCCACTGACGTTCCACAACGCTGAATTGGCAATGCAGGTGATGATGATTTACCCTTTATGCGTTGGCTAGCCAGATACCCAAACCTAACCCCATGTAGTTTTTTATGTGGTTTTCACAAAGACATTGTTTATACACCACAATTGCCTACAACATTACGAGAACTGAAAGATCGCATATGTGTAGCATTACGAAAAATTGACAGTGAAGTACTCCGAAATGTATGTTATAGATGTGTGTCGCTTTACGAGAAAGACGACAGGGTGAACATCGAGCGTCTGTGATTGGAAAAGAAAAGCTCACGGTTTATCTTTGTTTTTATGTATCACTAGTGGTACTCGCACGGCTTTGCCCGTAGTTGAAAATTAAAAGGTCATTCGGTTCGCCTGTATATTTACAAATAATAGATGACGAATTTCTTGCAAATTGGCTATGTTCATTCGCTCTCCCATTCCCCGTCATGATAATTTTGTAATTTACTCGTCCATCTTATGATAATTTTGCTCCGGAAAATGTTCTTCAAATGTAAATAGAAAAATAACAAAATCGAATTTTCGAAAAATTGCTTTGAGGTGCACACCCCAAACTAAGTGTGTGCCAAATGTCATGCCTATGGGTCTAGGCGCTATGCGCGTCACAGAAATCTAGACATCCTACAGACAGAGAGACTTTGAGCTTTATTATTGGTAAAGATTTATAGTGCTAAGTGTAATAGCTTATATGAACTATGGCTTTTTAACCGGGACATTCTTTTATGCTAACTGTGTATTTCTACACTTTAAAAGTCGGTATATTTTGTTGAAGTTCAGTGAAGTACCATTATACAAATATCTTGTTTTGCTATCCCGCCACTAATTACACCAAAATTGTATACTAAACACACATTTTTAGACCAAAAAAGTTTGAATTTTGAGGCTTTAAATTCAATTTTTTTTTTCGCAATAACGAATTGCGATAAGATCCTACTCGTTAGGTTTCTTGTTTCTACTAATTGATTTTCTCGCAATTATAATTTGATTTGAAGAAGACGCGGGGCTGGATGATGGATGTTGTGCGCGAGATACTATTTTCGCGTAAAAATAATTATGTAAAGTCGAGAAGGTCGCTTATAAGTAACTCGATCCCAGGCGCATGGATGCCAGCGTTATCAGCATAGAATGATAAAAATCAATGGACGGCCGTCGTTCCACGGTCAAGTGAAAACAATAAGCAGTTCGTGATTGCCTAAAAAATAAAACTCGTGAAATAAAGTGAAGAAAAAAGCATCGCTTTAAGTTTACTTTTTTCCCACAACCTGTGTTTATGAATCATTTTAATACTTAATGCCATACATTTAACTGAATTTAAGCAGAAAAAAAACCAAGAATTAAATTCTCACTTTTGTTTGCATTGTTACCTTTAGCAAATATTTTTGCTTTGTATTTCCCAAAGTAAATACACCTTTAGGGCCTATAAAATTATTAAACGCAAGTCACAAAACAAAACATCATAGTAAAATGCTAGCAAATATCTTTTCATACATAAAACAAACTATGTATTTTTTTTAAATGCATATAAGGAATCGTTAATGGTATTTTTTCTTTTTAAATGTGTGCTATACAGCTACAGTGCGGCGCAAAAGTTTAGGCACAGTGCCAATTTTTGAATAAAATGAAGACTATTCAACGGAATGATTTCAAATGTCTACGGTAGATGAATAGTATAATCCTTAATATATGTCTGAAATTTTGAAAAATATAACCGTAACGAAAATCAGAAAGAACAATCGATATTTTTTTGACTGTCGCAAAAGTTTATGCACAAATCAGATTTTATGCAACTATTTCTTGAAACGTGATGCGTGAAGGACCAGTGCGGTTTGTTTCAACGAATTTTAAATTGTAGCAATGGGTTAAAGACGTATCAAGATGCCAAAGTCTCTGCAGTTCTCGCCTGAAGAAGTTGCAAAACTCTGGAAGCTGAAAGGTGAAGGTAAATCCGTTATGGAAATTTCGGTGATTTTAAATTGGTCTAAACGTAGTATTTATAAAGTTCTGAAACGTGGAAAACAATTCAAACCTGCGTATCACTCAGGAAGTCGAAGAAAACTACCTTTTGTGAGGATAGAAGAATTAAAAGTATGGCTGTAACTGGAAATTTGTCTCTTAATCAGATAAAAACTCGACTTGAATCAAAAATATCACTTGACACCATACGCAGACAAATATCCGAATCAGAATTTATCAGAAAAAAAAAGTTAGCTCGTAAACCTTTTCTGGAACAGTGTCACGAACAAGCGTGACTATAGTGGTCTAAACACCACATGCATTGTACTGACGAATGGATTGTTATATTCTCAGATGAAAAAAGAGGGAATTTAGACGATCCAGATGTGTTCTCATACTATTGGTGTGAGTTGAGGAAAGATTCGAAGTGCATATTCAGTAGGCAACAAGGTGAAAGCTCGCTCACGGTAGGGGGCGCTTTTTGTTTCAACGGACAAACTTTTCTTAGCTTAATGAAGGGCAGACTAAATTCAGAAGTGGGTCAAAATACCTTAAGCGAGCATTTATTTCCGTTTGGTGAAGTCCTAGGTGGTCCTAATTGGACTTTCCAGCAAGACAACGAACGCTCCATGCACACTTCCCATAGCACAAAAGAATGGGTTGTGTCTCAAAATATCATTGTAATGAACTTGCCAGCACTCAGCCCAAATCTCAATCCAATAGAAAACATCTGGGGAAATCTCTAAAGTGACGTATACCAGAATAGGAAGTAGGAAGTAATATTACTCTGTACAAGTGCTCAAATCAGCTATCGAGAAAGCTTGGTACAGATTCATTCCCGAAACCTTCCATAATCTCGTGCTATCAATGGAAAACCGCGTATTCGAACTCAGCAAATGCAATGGTAACACCATAGACTATTAAAAGACTTTTATGCTTTCTTAAATGTAAATATTTCGTTTTTGTGCCTAAACTTTTGCGACAGCAAAATTTTGATTTTTTTATGAAATCTTATTTTAATTTCTCTAAATTGTTTTCAAATTCGAAACATAATTTTGTAAGCTGATTGTCTAATCACAGTAAAAATTTAAAAGCTATTTAGTGTATACTTTTCAAAAAATTTCGGTTGTGCTTAAATTTTTGCCCCGCACTGTAGTCTATTTTCATTCTCATAGGCTCCATAAAATAAGAATTTATTTTAGCCTTACCTTACAAAAAGGAATAAACGTCTATAACTTCTGTCGTCTTTATTTCCCAGCTTTCAAATAAATTATGTTTGATGCAGCTTGTTGTCAAATTTAAAAGGAATCTTATTTTCAGAACGCAAAATATTTTTACTGACAAAAACAAACCTAGAATTATATTTTAAAAGCACACATATTCAGTTTTTTAAATGAAATCAGTCTAGTTTCTTCGGTGGTGATTAATTTTTTTCCACCTCGGATTCCAAATTTTGGCTTAAAGTAGCAAACTTATGCATGTACTCAAACCAGCGGTTCCCAACCGGTGGTTCGCGAACCCCTGGGGGTTCGCGAAAAAAATATTGTAATGGCGGAGTTTTGTCTGTTTTTGATGAAGCCTCATGTTCAAGCGGTTTCAAGCAAATTTTGTTCTTTTTTTATTCATTTGTCTCTCACACATTGGATACTCTTAGTATGAAAATATTCGCATACTCGCTGACATATTTTACATTTAAAGAATTAAGTCTGTTAATGTTCTCAAATGAAAGAATTTGAAAGCGTTCGTTTCTCAGAAGCTTTTGATCCGAAAAGATTAATTAAACTTGATGAAAACATTACATGAAGCATAATCGAGCGTCCCAAATATTGAAATATTTAGTTTCTTTACCATTTAAGTCCAACGAAGAGCTATCAGATTTGTCTTGGGTACGATTTACTTCGAGTTTCATTGTCGAAAAAAGAGAAAGAATGGCAATTAACCCAAACAATATAACAGAAAGTATGACAATTAAATTGCTTTAAAATTTTTTCGTGGTTGAAGGTTTGGCAGTGTGAGGTTTACGCAGTTAAAAAAAAAAAAAAAAAACGGAATTTAACCATGCAACTTAATTTGCGCTATATGTAATGATGAAATTTGTGTAGAAAATTTCTCTTGTGGTAAGTGAGCTTAAAATTATTTGTCTAGTTATAAATTACCTTTTGTGTGAAAATTAGAGTTAATGCGTACATTGAAAATAAACGCTTCTATCATTTTAATGTGCGAGTTTTACTCCACACTTATAGAATAATAGCAAGAAAATTCTTTAGCAAGTCAACGATTAATATACGCAGTATATCTTTGTCAAACAGCTGGATTCGTAGTCCTTTTCAAGAATACACAAACCTAGAGATCTTTCCCATTTTACTGGAAGAAAAAAGTTCATTTAGTTAGTCTGAGACAGTTCTCTGAGAGATATTTTAAAGATCATTCTTTAATTGACTTCTGATTTAGTGATAGAGAGGAATGTACTGTTGTGGCAAAAAAAGACACTTTAAATTTTACTATCATTTGGAATACGTTTCCGTTTCTACGTAAAGAAGGATTTTCTTCATAAATAGAGATAACTGCTGAAACAGATTAAATGCTGTACCTAATGCAAAACTGCAACCGTGAAATATTTCAGTCAAACTGTGAGCCTCTTTGTTTCACAAATATGCCATTCTCAACAGTTTTTCAAAGTTGTTTGAAGCTGAGCACAGACTAATCAGTGTTTATGTTTTGACGGATTTGTTTTGCATTCATTTTTTAGCGATCATTTTAGTTCGTAGCAACATTTGTACTTCAATGTTTTGCAATTATGTTTTCGTTCTTTCAATAAACTATGGAGCGGCATCAAGCTAAAAAAAAAAAAAAAAACACCTCAAACTCCGAAATATTTGTCTATGTGTGTGCGTGCGCGTTTTTTTGCTTGTTACTTATTACCTAATACCCAAGGGGTTCGTTAACTTCTTTCGGAGTTTCCAAGGGGTTTGCAAGGGAGAAAAGGTTGTGAACCGCTGCTCTTGATTCAAGATCTCCATACTAAAAATAATTTCAGTTTTGTTTTGCATCACATTTCATCACTAAAAATTACTTTTACGTTAAATTATGTACCTCAGTGCCAGAAGGACATGAGTCAAATTATGATAATTTTACAGAAGAGAGGAAAAACACTTTTTCTGGCGCACGCAAAGGATAGAAGGTGTGCTCTGTTATCCCTTATAAAAATTGAAAAGGATTTTTTTAAAAGAATTATATTTACATGGCTCGATGCGGAATAGGCTTCAACATACAATGCAGTGATTCACAATTTTTGAACTTACGTCCTTCTGGCTTTGAGGTACAGAATTCAACTTTCAGTTTTTGACCTGATTGTGATGCCATACTTATAGTGAAGAAATTTTTTAAACCGAAGACGCCAAGTTCTGTTAGAACTTGCTGAACGTTATTGAAATTTTGTGATATGTACAAACTGTGAGTGCTAAATAATTTTTTTTCCTTGAAATTTTTTTATCTACAGGGATTTCATTGAAAAAAGTACTTCAAATTTCTAACTAACTAAAATTATTTTCAGAAGTGTTTCACATCGTTGATAAAAGTTTTACGAGGGGAAATTTTATTGTTCTGAGAATATTCAAACCATTTTCAACTTGACGCTAGGCACGAGCATTATAATTAGCAGTATGTGTTGAACGTGATTGTTCTGGGTACTTAACCCCCTAGAGTCCCTTCACGATTCCTCTGGTAGTTTTTTTCTACTGTACGCCATTTTCAGTTTTCTATGTTAGCGCCACCTCACATCGGAACATGCCGTATGCCTCAGCTAGTATTGTACCAAACTGGAAAAATACTAAGGTAACTTTGAAAATAAAAAATAATTATCTATTTATGTTAAATAGTTTTTGTTAAAGAACTTTTCTGTACCAATGGATGACTTTACAAATCCACTGTATATTACACAGTAATTTATTAAGTGCCTATACCTAATTGCAACATTTACGATTTCATCCAAAAGCTCACTCTTCTATACCTTGAGAAAGGTGTTTCTTGTAGCACCAAAACACATGTCTGCAGTAATTTGCAATTTTTGCGCATTGAAACGTTAGTAATTCATTCAATTCATCCGTCTGAATTGCTGATATTAGATAAAATAACAGTTTGCAACATTATTTTCTATTAGAGCAACCGCACTTTGAAAGAAATAGCATTTAATGTTTAAAGTTCTATACTAAGAGAGCCTCAAGTAGCGCAAAATGTTTGAAAAATTTTAGTATCTTGATAATAATACTCTTTAATATAATACAGTATCTTTTATTACATCGCTCATTCGGGTAGTTCGCGCTTTTCTTTTGCCTCTCGAAAAAAAAAAATTATAGTTATTTTTGTTTATTCTACTTTACATTTGTAATTATAAGCAAAAGAGTTTTACATCCGAGATAAAGTATTTTGTTCCATTTTAAAAACTGACTTTTTCTGGTATGTTTTCTCTACATCTGATTTCACTATAGTTAAAGTTGCAACTTCTGTTTAGTATTTCACCAAAAAGCAATAGAAACATTTAAAATTAATTAATTTTATTGCAAAAGAACAATTAGTAAGCAAACGTTCTTGGGTTTTTATTTAAAACTAGTGGGACCCGCACGACTTTGCCCGTAATAGAAAAATTAAAAGGTCTTTTGTTTCGCCTGTATATTTACAAATAATGTATGGTGAATTTTCTCGCCAATTGGCTCGTGCCCATGTTACGGTCCCATGTTATGATAATTTCGTAATTTACTCGTTCATCTTATGATAATTTTGTTCTTAAAATTGGAATAGAAAAAGAACCACATCGAATTTTTGAAAAATCGCTTCGAGGTGCACACCCAGATGTTACAAACTAACTTCCTGCCAAATTCATGAAAATCGGCCGAACGGTCTAGGCGCTATGCGCGTCACAGAGATCCAGACATCCTACAGACATCTAGACATCCTCCGGACATCCTGGCAGATAGACTTTGAGCTTTATTATTAGTAATGATAAAGATAAAAAAGATTGTCCTAATATAATAATGAACTAGTATTTTAAAAGGTGCACAAGTCATTAATTTGTACGAATATTGAATAACTACTTTTCATGACCGCGATTAAGTCGTCCTTTAGGATATATCACACTTTTTTTATTGTCTCCCGACAAGCGCAATATAACAAGGGTTATACTCTATGCATAGTATGCATTATGTGTATTAACTGTAACTTTATGATTGGGCACTTCCTATATATGTGCCAACTTCTATGTTGTGAAGACATCTCCCAGATTCTTACATAATCTTTTAACTGTTTATTTTATACATTTAATAAATATTTACTTTATAACACTTAGAACAAATACGTTCAAAAATGCTAATTAGATAAATTGCAAATTCTTTGTTTAAACGGTTAAAGCGAAAAGTACACATATAATTTAATTCATTCTATATATCTGCTTATGTTTGATTAAATAAAAACGTGAAAATAATTAAATAACTTTAATTTTACGACAGTGGAAATGTTTTAAAAAAATTATGTACGAAATGAAAAATTACTATTCTTTTTTTTTCTATACTCCGTTTAAAATGTTCTTAATATAATCTCAGAAACGGATTTTTCTTTTTATTTTATTTATAATGTTGCATGAAGAATTATCTTCATAGAAGCTTTAATCAAGCGACTGAAGATATGTTTCCGAAAACACATTACTTCAGAAATGACATGTCTAGGATAAGTTAATTATTCATCAGCAATCTCATAATGTATGTGTCACTCTCACAATTAGACGCTATCTCCATATTTATTTCATTTTTATGCAAATGCAAGGGGAAAAAAAGTCTATTAAAAAGAGGTTTACTGTGACATTAAATACCTCTTTTACTATTACATTAGTTTTGTTCAGTATTTCTTTTTTGTGGTTATAATTAGCAGTTTCATTTTCCCATTTTTATAAATTTCTTAAAAGCAAGAATTGTGTAGTTTGCAAGACTACTGATTGAAAGAAGCTTTATTGTAGTTAATAAATTTTAACTTTATATACGCGTGAAGAAGAAAAAAATAATATCGAAAAGAAGATAAGATACCTGATTGCAAAGATATCGAAACTTGTTCCAAACGGAAACTAATTTTTGACTGCCTCATTAAAATGAATTCTGATCGCTAAGAGTTGACCCTTCGCTCCGCCTCGTTGCAGAATTGTCCATCTTCGTGAAAGAGAAGAGGAATATTGGAAAGGAATTTGCAAGTGCATCATTGGTTCTAGAGCTTGAATACGACACCTTAAAATTTAAGAAATCAGCCAAAAAGGTATACCATTTTAATTTTGGGCCGTCAAAGCAGATGTCCCATTGGACAGGTCACATGGGTGGGTCTTGGTTTTACTTCGTTCAGCAGCCACTGGTCAGAGATAACAATGCCCCCTATAGTTAATTTAGTTAATTTCAGTTTAAAATTGGCGAGAGTAAGGTTGTAATAATGAATGCGAAGCTTGTCATTTTTACTTTTTCGTCAACTCAATGCAGTTATTTCTGGAAGTGGAACCTTTCGGGTCTAAATAATGATAACGTAACGAATATATATATATATATATATATATATATATATATATATATATATATATATATATATATATATATATATATATATATATATATATATATATATATATATATATATATATATATATATATATATATATATATATATATATATATATATATATATATATATATATATATATATATATATATATATATATATATATATATATATATATATATATATATATATATATATATATATTCATATCACCAAAATGTTGCTCAATTCCAAAATATGACACTTGTCAATTATTCGTTCTCTACCTATTTTAAGCAATGGACTAATTTTCTCAAATGATAGACAAGAGTCAGTTGTTAGCGGTGGGACTTTACTTTTGTTTTGTTCTTGTAAAATTTTTGGTTCTCATATGGAATTTGGTAAACACTAAATGATTTGTGCGCGCATGTTCTTAAGTTTTGAATTATGATGATACTTTTGGACACTACTCAGTAATGATGGATCAGTGCAGGAGTTCTCAAACTGCATGCCGCGGCACCCTGGGGTGCCATAAGAGGATGCAAGGGGTGCCGCGAAGTGTCCATGGTATCCATATGTGTGTTAGGTGGGTGTGCTAAATGAGGCCACGTAGATCAATAAAGCAATCTTTTGATGTAGCACAATAGTGTCTTCATCGTCATCACAAAGCCTGACTGATGATTAAGCCTTTTCAACAAGCAGTTTTTGATTAACAGGCAACAATGTAGCAAAAGTTATTACAGTAGAAAGATATCAAAACTTATCTTATTTTACCGTTGGATTTGTTTCTATGTTGTTCACTAGTTTACTAGGATAACAAAAGTTGTTGTAAGATTCCGGACTGTTGTGCCGTGGTCTGGGTGTTGTTACTCTATATGGCATTGGAGTAACAACACTCAGACCATGTCACAACAGCCCGGAATCTTACAACATTATTGACACCGGCCGTGAAATCCTTCATTCTTACATAAAAAAAAAATGTTTATTGTTCTTGAAGCCTAGTTTTTTGTAGCTGACGAATTCAAATAGAAACATGTCTTTATGTTCCGTCCGAGAAAAGTCTTTTTCGTAAAAAGGGTGCTGAGAGTTGAAAAAGTTTGAAACCCTCTGGATTAGTGAACATTCATAGCTTCCTTTTGTATAGTGCCTTATCAAATATACAAGTCTCATATCTCTCTCGTTTTAAAAAAAACCCATTTACAACTCTAAAAATTTTCAAGAAGTCCCTTGAGTTGATCAAAATGCTCCTACCCGTTTAAGGATAAAAAATAATTTTCTCTATCTAAAATGGACAGACATAGTTTAACCTAATTCTAAGCTTATTCTGTTTAGCAATACAAAATCCCTGATAAAATAACAAAAACTTAACTTACGTACTTTGATTCCGATTATAACAGTATTAAAAACCCCTCATTCGGAATTTCATTGGAATACGCATTACAACTGGAGTAATATTAAAATATCCCTACCTTCCCTCAGAGGAAAAAAATAATTCATTTAGATCACCCATCAAAATTATGCAAAATGCCGCCCAAATCCTAGTGATGATTTTAAAGTTTCTATAAGTATTCTAATTTCTCCATACGAAGAGCAAATTACACTAAAATTAAGCTTACATTTCAGTTCAATAAACTCATTTTATTCTATTCCCATTTGATTCATAAACTCAGTATGTCCCAAGTTTTAACCACATTTTACATCTAGTTAAAATCCTACAAAGTAAATGTAATTTATCTATGTTGATTCAAGTTTAGATGATGTAAAGTGAGCATTTCTCTTTTTAGTTCATGTGCGTTTAGACAACTCTGAGATATTCTTTGATGTTATTCGAAATGTAATATGTTATTTAAGAGACTGAATAATGAAAAACATCTGTTTTACAATAACTCATACTTTATGTCCTAAAATATGTAGTTTATTGACATTTCTTTGGCTTGAATTAATGAGCAAAATGAACAACTTGAGGATCATATTCGAGGTGAATATTTCACAAATTGAGTGCTTTGACAAAGTACTTTTTCAATTTGTAATAAAATATTATCATTTTTATTTACTAAGGATTAACACGAATAGGGTGGTTCCCTTCTTTATCAAATTTAAGGTTTGGCGGGAAAACTATCCCGTAATTTCACCGTCTGTATTAATCTACAAAATCGTGTGAAAAAATGTCCTCTATCACTCACTAAAACTCGCTAAATTTGGCAACTTTTCTTAAAATTTCGGCAGACTTTAAGACCTTATATTTGCAAAACGGGGACACGACAAATAATCAGAAAATGGTAATTATACTCTATTAATAACTAATTTAGAGTATCTAACCAGGACTGACGAAAGCGTTTACCTTTATAATTTGATATACAACCAAACCTGTTTTTGTGCGGTCTTCTTTTGTGCAATTTTTTTTGTGCGTTTTTTTTTTTTTTTTTGTGTGTGTGTGCGGTACATGAAAACTAGTTATAAAACGAGTGGAAATTCTTTACGAAACGAATGCGTGGTAGTGTCTTCAAGTGACGACATGGTATCACTGGGTTGGGGGGGGGGGGGCTCTAACACTCCAATGGGAAGTCACTGTGACCTCCCAAAATTTTCTTTATTCAGGAAATTTTTCGGGAGTCGCCAAAATTATCATCCCTTGGTTTATTTTGATTTCGTTTTAAGATATTTTTTTCGGTTATTTTCTACGACTTCCGAGACTTTTTTTATGCGGTCCAAATCCACGCATAAAAAAAATACCTGTGGGACGAAAACAACTTTTCATAGCTACTCGTAAAATTTTGAGCAATTTTTTTATGGGGGCCCTATTCATCGCATAAAAACAGGTTTGGATGCATTAGTTCCTTTGTTAATATCCCCATATACCACTCATGTGCACATTGTCATACTTCCGACTTATAACCAAACAATGGCAATAATAAAAATAATCAGTAATCCAACGTTATGAAGCACAAAAACTGCAAATTATTTTTGCAATAATTTGCAATTTGTGTGCTTCATAATGTTGGATTACTGATTATTTTAATTTTCAGCACAAAGGTATTTATTCGTTAATGGCAATAATAATTACTATTTTTATCTATGTATTCTCTTTTTTCAAGCATTTCTGAAACTACTCTCTTTTTTAAAGTCCCCGGGTCTTAGTGAATTAAAGTGTATTTTAATCGCAAATGCTAGCAAAATACTGTTAGAAATGCTAAGACTTAGTGGTAGTCAAAAATGGCGGTCATTATAACTACCAAACACTCTACATGTACTGCAATATGCATATCAAGCATGCAAATAGTAGTTCTAATCTATACTATAACGAGTGAAGAGCAAAATTTGTAATCATAAGTAATGTTATTTCATTCCCTTTAGATTTATCCTGACATATTTAATTATAAAAATTGGATTACTTTAACGTTTTCAAATATTTAATTTAGGAGCTGCAGCAGTAATCATATTTTTAAATTACATTGGTTGTTATCATTAATTACTGATTCAATTTTACTCTTATCTAAATCTTTGGAAATACATTTCACAGTGATGCCTTAAAAACATTGCTCTTAACATAATAAATCAAATGAACTTAAAATTTAAATGAAAACTAAGCTATTCGCAGGGTGGAGTGAGTGCAGCACTTAAATTTTACAAATCCCATCAGAAAATAAATGAGCTTACATGCAAAAAATTCTTTATTGTTGAAGGATTTGTATGTAGAAAATGTTTGCCTCTCATATTTTTGTTATTTGTTTCATTAAAGCATAATGTTGCATTACTGAAATTAAAATTAATTTTCTATACTCTAGTCTTACAATGAGTACAAAATTTTATTTCGAACTCTCGGGAAAGTTATAGTTTTACCTTTCTATTGTCATTTTATTGCTTTATTATTTTTTTTTAACTTGTGGACAGAATGGAAATTGTAATGTTTCTCTTCAGATGACGAACATGTTCTTGAAGTTAATGTACGATCCCAACTGTTTTAACTAGTCATGCAAAATTTATGTTTCAATTTATGGGAATAAATTTACAATCTCAACCTAGAAATAATTTGGCAAGAATAAAGATAAGCATTAAATGGTTGTGAAATAGTATATTATTAATATTGTAAGGAATGAAAATGCAAATTTCGTTAACAAATGGAATGTGAAGCGCACGTGCTTTTGTAGCATATAGAACACCTATGGGCCATGCGAATTGTGAATGCTAATTTATTCTGCACGCACTTTATCAAAGATGAAAATGTCTTAATTCGGATTTCGATAAGTCAGATAGTATAAAACATAGAATAAAACATTTTTTTCTGAATAAAATAAATTCGATTTTACATCAAGTCCTTATTAAATTTTTAACGAACACTTAGAAATTCAGATCAATATATTGGATTTAAATTTTCTTGTCAAACAACGCGAGGCGCCAGGTATTTTCTTTTTATGAAAGCATAGCGGTTTCTTTAGATAAATTTGTTAGCAATACGTAATATGTAGGAATAGAAAAAACGGGATATACATGTTCCTTGCTTAAAAATTTCGAAGTAAATAATTAAGTTCTGAACACATAACAAAATGCACATAATACTGACACTATATATAAGTTTGAATTAGCCTGCAGTGAAAATATAATGTCACACTATTTTTGACTTAAAAGACGTAGGGTAGACCGGGGCAACTTAACGCGGATTTGTTTCAATGAATTTTCTAAATTTAATGTTTTAACTTGGGAAATTTTAGACATTGCGGTTTTATGATAATGGAGTCAAAATTGGTATATTCAGTTGTTACTCAATTTGTATTTTAACCGTTAAATATTTACTTTTGAGTCCAATTTGATTGCGTAAACTTGCCCCGGTAACGGGGCACGTTTACGCATATTTATTTCGACACCTAACGTGGTTCTGTTGGTGTTTTGAACATAATATCTTAGCATCGTTAAAATAAAGCAAATTTATTAGACTGAATAGTGTATAAAGTAAAAGCTGAACGGACATGAAGACAGCACTACATGATTGTAAGCTATAAGATACGAATTTATCACTCAATTAAAAACTAAATGATGATTTTCAAAACTAAATAGCCTGAACATGTAAAAAAGTTTTGAGACAGTTCAGAGCGAAAAAAGTGTCAATGCACGTTTATAAGTAAGGCATAGTAAGAACATGCGTATATAAAGGTGCTCCGACGTCAACGCCTAAACTTGCCCCTTCGCCAACTTTGGATTTATTTTTTACGTGCAAAAAAATATAATAACATTTCAGTTAATACAAATACAATTCTCAAAAAAGGATAAAATTCTGCTAATTTTATATATTTGTTCATTCTTAACTAAGTATTATTTATTCATAAAAAGCTTCAAAACGTTCAACTGAAAATTTACTCGACTTGGTAGAAAAGATTATTCTTTTTGCATGCTAGATCGAAGCTCGACTGATGGTCAAAAACTTGTGAGGATATTTTCTAGGGAGCAGTATCAATCTGTTATGACTGTTGGGTCTCCAGTTATAATTCATTTTTAAAAAAGATCACTGCATAAACGTGTTTCGGTCTAACCTAATAATTCAGCAAATAACGCCCCAATGTCATCTGAACACGTTTATAGATTTTTCTGTTTTTAATTAAGGGACGGAACTAAGTTGATACTACATTAAATTTAAATTCTGCTATTTATTTTTACATAGTAATGTTTTTTTTTTTTTAATTGAAATAAGAATTGTAATACGCGTGAATTCGTGATATTTTTTTTTTTCACGTTTTAGTATAAGGACATTTTTCCAGATTCAAATTCAGATAGCCGGGGGGGGGGGAGTTGTAGGCCAACAACCCTTTGCTAAATCTAATCTAAACCTTGCAATTTTTCCGATTGCTAAACTAGTTTTAGCTATTTGGGGGCCCCCAAATAGTAGGGGCACTAGGCCCAGGCTTAGTTGGCCTATGCAGTAATCAGAGTGTGGATTTGCCTTACATTATTATTAATTATATATGTGCTTTAACTTAATACTCAAACCTTAGATACGCTTATGTAAATTTCATGAGCTGCATCTACGTGAATGTAATTCCTTTCACTTTAGCAAAAGATTTCATTTGCTTAATAGTTGAATTAATGAAGATATTCACTTCCAAAGGAATCTCTACGATGAATCTGAATGCAAATTTAATTAAAGAAAGGCAAATCGTTTGAGTTATCTTCTCGTAGTTCGAATTTAAAATAAAATCATTTCCGAACCGAAGTACCAATTTGCTATTTATTCCTATATGAATTTAAAATAAATGATTAAAAAATTATGTATTACGAATATTTTCTACATACGCATTGGGGAGATTTCGTAAATTTTATTTGACAGAATAACATGTAGATTAACTTATGTAAGCACCATCTTATTTAACCTTTTGCAAACAAGTTATCTTTATAAAATAAATGTTTATTTCAATTTTTTTTTTAAATATCAAACGCAATAAGAATCGCGAAACGCTTACGCATTGTCAAGCAGGTTGCGTTACCTTGCTGTGATGGTGAGATGGCGACGGTAAGCGGGGAACAAAAGGACAAAGGCAGCATTGTTATTATTTGTCCTGTGTTCACAAGTACAAACTTTTTCGTTACAATAATGAACAAACACTGTTTAAGAATCCATAATTTTCCACTTTTCTATTTTTTCTTTTGTTACCACGCTTCTTTTGTCACTCCCTCCCTTTTGTGATTTTTTCGTTCTTTACTACGCTTTTTTTCCCCACGCATCTTTTGTCCCCTCTCCCTTTTATAACTTTTCCTTTTATTACCTAGCTTTTTTTGTCTCCCCTCCCTTTTGTATTTTTTCTATTATTACCAAGCTTCTTTTGCCCCCCCCCCCACCTCTCTTTTGAAATTTTTCTTTTATTACCACGCTTCTTTTGTTTCCTTCCTTTTTGTAAATTTTTCTTTTATTACCACGCTTCTTTTGACTCCCCTCCTTTTTGTAATTTTTTCTTTTATTAGCATGCTTCTTTCGTCTCCCCTCCTTTTTTGTAAATTTTTCTTTTATTACCACGCTTCTTTTGTCTCCCCTCCTTTTTGTAAATTTTTCATTTCTTACCACGCTTCTTTCGTCTCCCCTCCTTTTTGTAAATTTTTCTTTTATTACCACACTACTTTTGACTCCCTTCTTTTTGTAAATTTTTCTTTTATTATCAGCTTCTTTTTTCTACTCTCCTTTTTGTAAATTTTTCTTTTATTACCATGCTTCTTTTATCCCCTCTGCCTCTTTTACACCCCCTCCCCCTTATAATTAACTTTTATTAGGTCGAAAGCGAATGAAACCTCGTGTCGTCTCTGTTTAAGCTTGAAAAACACGACCTTTAGCAATGCAAATTTCGATTTGGTTTATTTAGAAGCAAATAACCTACGGCATACTCGTCGTATACGTATTTTTTGGATAAATTAGTTACAAGAAGCTCAATAACATACAATTTGAAGTGTACATTTTTAGTCGTAAAAATTATCGCACTTCACTCTGAAAAACTGTATTTGCATTTTAAGCTTTAGTTCTACAAATACTAGTTTGCAATACATTTCCACGACGGTTTTAAGAAACATATTTATTTTTTTTTATTAACATTGAAGACAAACATAGATTCATCTTAGAGTGACCAAATAAAATAATTAATTTTTTTGCCATAATTTAAGAATTTAATTAAGATAATTAGTTCAATTAATTATATTAATTTAAGAAAAAGTTAAATTTACTACTATTGCTTGGGTTTAATTAGTATTAAAAACTGTATTAGTTTAGATATGTAAACCTTTTCGGATACAAGCTAGATGCATTTCGCGAAGGTAAAGAAAATGATTTTAACCGCAAAAATCTGATTTATACCTGAAAAATACTGTTTTCTTTTCAACACCAGTAATACAATTTATGCATCATTCAAAAGAGTTCAAAGGGGTTCAAAAAAGAGGGAAAATATCTTCTATTCTTTTAACTGCGTTAAGAATAATGAGTTAAGAGTAACAAATATTTGAATAAGGTAGAACAGTCGCAATGGAGATAAAAACTTACAAATGTGTTTTTCGAAGTAAGTAATAGATTAAACCATTGAGAAGAAATAAAAGGTAGAGAGAGTGAAGCCTTTTATTCTTTAAGCAAATACCCGAATTCATGTGATCGCATTTGAAATGCATATAGTATCGGATGAAATCAGGTTTATTCACGTGAATTGGATCACGTGAATTGGAATTTTTGTCTCAGTTTTTCCTAGCCATTCATTGTACTTGCTCTCTCCAGTTACTAATTCCTACACTAAACTGCATTATAACATATTCTAAAGTTGCAAAAATCACCCAATAATTAATTTACGCATTATATGAAACATCTGTAATAATTTTTTATGAAAATACGATGCCGCCCTTTACAGGGTCATTAATTGACTTCATATAAATAGTCTCCATGAAGAAGTAGTAACTAAAAATAATAATGGAAAATTTTTGAGCGAGAAGCTTAGTACTTCAGACAAACGCGAAGTCAAAAATGGGACATGGGGAGTGTTGAAGACACAAGTCACACCCCATTCTTACAATGCGTATTTCAAAAATAAATTTGAAAAGATAATTCGTGCTTTAAGTTATTGTTAAACTAATTTAGAAATTTGTAACTTTTAACAACCTATAATTGTCAACTTCGGATGGAATATTTTGGACAATATTTATTGGTATTAAATCAGTCTCATCGCCGTCGGCGTCGTGCTTTAAGTATAGTCTTTTTTTTAGTAATCTGTTGGAATTTACTTTGTTTGAGAAATTATCATCCGGGACATGGGGAATGTTTATGAGAAAAATCACGCCCCGTTAGTACAAAACGTATTTTAAAAGATAAATTTAAAAAGATAATTCGTGCTTTAAGTTATAGTTAAACTAATTTATAAATTTTGTAACTTTTAACAACATATAATTGTCAATTTCGGTTGGAATATTTTGGACAATATTTATTGGTATTAAAACAGTCTCATCACCGTCGACATCTTGCTTTAAGTGTAGTCATTTTTTTTAGTAATCTGTTGGAATTTAGTTTATTTGAAAAATTACCATCCGGGACAAATAAAAAAAAAAAAAAAACAGCACTTTTGTTGCATTTTCACAAGCAAAGAACTATTTCGGAAAAAATTAATTAGCTCTCTCTTATTATTATTAGTTTTTAAATTGTTTCCTTACTCCATTTAATTTCGTCACATCGGCAGACAAAGCAATCGCTAAAATTGATATGTAATGCTTTTCTAGTAGGAATACAAATGCAATTAAAGGGAAAGCCAAAATCCCTAGTCGTTTCATTCCATTAATTGATGAACGAGTCATCCCTACACTTAATTAATTCCAACGTATAAATCAATTTCCTTATGTGTCGAAAAAGCATGGATTACGCTGTATTCGGTTTGTGTTGATCCCCTGTTGGTTGTCATGCTGTGTCGTATCATGAAAGTTTCAGACCGTCTTTTAGTGTATTTTAATACATTCAAACAAATTGTTTTCAAACTATATAAAAAGGAAATAAATAAATATATTTTTGCTGAAACTTAAAATTAAAAACACTGTTTTATTGCAAACAACTTGCAGAGCACTGCATACTAGGGATGTGTCGTTCATGAACGAACGGGTCAAAAAGAACGAATCCTTAAAATGAACGGATCTGTTCGTTCACTTAAAAAATAAACGACCGTTCTTTTGAACGGTGAGCAGTTTAGAACATTGCACCGATGCACTTGTGATAAAATTGCACTTTAAAAAAATACATTCATCTCCATATTTTTAAGTCTTAATCAATCTCAAATATCCTTTTTCTCATTTCAGTACAATCTATTCATTCGAACCTTTTCACAACTGCTTTATTCATTATTTTTTCTTTAATCGCTGCAGTTCATTTGCATTTTTCCAATGTATCTATGAGTAATGTTTTGTGTAAATTGTTCGGGCTACTAACAAAATGTTTTTACATCCCACTTCCTGTCCCACGCACCTGCTTCTCACGCTTTCTGTTGCCAATATTATTTCTAAAAGTACCTTTTATCACTTTTCTAGCGATGCTTTTGTCTTGTATAACATTCCTATCAACAACCATCTATACTGATTTCGCTTTATTTTTAACTTGCTTGACGACTTCCAAGTCGTTTATTTTATATTTAATATCTAGAGTTTTAATAAGGATTATTACTATTGCCCCCCATTGAAAAAAATGCAGCGGTTTTTTTCTGTTCTCATTGGTACTATGGAATCATCCGGTACTCCAGCTGAAGTACCGATAAAATTTGTTGTTACCTTTTTCGTTGTACATGGTCTATTGGTAATACTATATGTAGGGGAATGTGGGGCAAGGTGAAATAGTTAAGATGACTAAGCTTTTTCAAAATGAACAAATTAAAAATTTGTTTTGAAAATCACAGTAAATAAAGAAGGACCTTTTTATTTTACAATAAAATTTGCATTGGAACATTTTTTATTCTTGGTTATAAATTTGCGCCTTAAAAAAAAGTGGAAAATTTTTACTTTTTTTTCACGGGGCAAAAAGCAAAATTAAATTTTTTCTCATAAAATATTTTCTATTCTATATATTTACTATTTTTGATCAAATAAATCAGTAAATAAAAAGTTTAATAATAAATGAAACAATAATGAAACAATAAATGAATAACTAAACTAACTAATGCATGAATAAAAGTAAATGTGTCATAAAAAGAGAGAATAACTAAGAAAATAAGTGAATGAATGAAAAAATAGTTGAATTACTGAATGAAGAAATGCAAATGAATTTCTGAATAAATGATTACATACGTGATTTGGAAAATGATTGCGTGAATAAACGAAATAATTTATTTCACTTTGCCCCGCATGAAATTGAATAATTGTACAAAATATTTAAAATACAAATTAGCTTAATGTTAACTAAATAAACACAGCATCGTACATTAGAAGGTCTCATTTAACGTTCAAAATGTTAATAATAAGAACGTTATCATTTTATATTAACAAAATATTTTTTGACTTACAACAAGTATTACAATGAAAGTATAAATTTTTGAAAACAGAATATATTGTCATACTCATTAATTTTTGGAGCATTTTTTTGCACTATGTGCTACTACATAATTAAAATATTACCATTTTGTCGGAACTATAAGCATAGTAAATATTGCATTATATCACTTTACCTCACATTCCCCAATATATATATATATATATATATATATATATATATAGTGCTGTAGCTGGAAAAAATTAATAACTTATTTTTTTGACATACTGAAATGGAATCTGCAATTTTCGGAATAGAAAACATACCTTACCTTACAGCAGAGGTTCCCAACCGGTGGTTCGCGAAAAAAATATTGTAATGGTGCTGTTTTAACATGCCTCTTTCTTTTGAAGTCTCATGCATTTCAAGCAAATTTTGCTTCTTTTTCATTTATTTGTCTTTCACACACCCGATACTCTTATCATTGAAACATTTGCGTACTTCCTGACATATTTTGCTCTTAAATAATTTAGTCTGTCATCGCCCTGAAGCCATCCTGAAAAAGCTCTACTCCTGAATACATTTTTCGCAGATGAAAGAATTTGAACGCGTCCGTTCCTCAGAATCTTTTGATTGGAAAGATTGATTAAACTTGATAAAAAAATTACATAGAGCATATGCGAGCGTCTAAAATATTTTGAAAATTAGTTTCTTTACTATTAATTTGAGTCCGAGGAAGAGCTATCGCTCTGCTCCTGTGTTGAGTCAAAAACGCATAGAAGGGAGATACGCTGTTGCTTGTTGCTGTAGTTTTCACAATACATATTCTACAATTTACTTCGAGCTTCGTAGTCGAAAAAGGGAAAAAATAACTAACAACCCAAAAATACCACAGGAAGTATCAAAATTTATTACTATAAAAGTTTTCGTGAGTGAAAGTTTCGCAGTGTGAAGTTTACCAAGTAAAAAAAAAAAAAATTAATTTGAACTCTGAAATTTTGAATTCAAATTATGTTTTTCGCAATCACGAGTTTAGGCAGGACCCTACTCATTGGAGGTATTGTTTCTCTTTGCCCCTTTACCCTCAAGCCTGCCCCTCCTCCTGAGCGGTTACGTGTGTATAGTTGTGTGTGTGTGTGTGCAGGTTAGTGTGTGTAGGCGTGCGTGTGTGTAGGCGTGTGTGTGTAGGTGTGCGGGCGTGCATGTGTAGGCTAGGCTTGTGTGTGTACGTAGACCCCCGCGTGTATGAACGTAGGCGTGAGTGTATGTGTGTAAAGGCGGGTGTGTGTTTGTGTCAGCGCGTATGTGTGCAAAGGCGCCCGCGTGTGTGTGTGAATGTCTATGAGCGCGCGTGTGTGTAGGAATTGCACGCCCCGGATTCCGGGTAACGGTAGTCAGGACCAGAGGAGGCGCGCCTGCAGAGGCCCCTGTCCAAGCTGAAAAAGGAACCACAACATCAAAGACGGTCAAATGAAAACAATTAGCAATCGTGATTGCTCCAAAAAAATCAGCAGAATTGAACCATGCGATTTAATTTACGCTGTATGTAAATAAGGAATTTATGAAATTTGCGAAGAAAATGTATTTTGTAGTAAGTGACCAAAAAATATTTGTTTTGCTAAAAATTACCTTTTGTGTAAAAATTAAGAGTAAATGCGTATTTTGAGCATAAACGCTTGTATTATTTTTCAATGTACTCATCTTACTCCGCACTTATAGCATAATTGCAATAAAATTCTTCAGCAACCAAACGATTGATGTACGCAGTATATCTTTGTCAAACAGCTGGCTTCGTAGTCCTTTTCAAGAAGGCTTTAACCTACAGATCTTTCTCTTTTTACTGTAAAAAAAAGTTCTTAATCTGAGGCAATTCTCTGAATGGTTTTTTAAAGATCATTCTTTATTTGACTTCTGATTTAGCGATAATAGAGGTAAATGTAACCTTGGGTCAGAAAAATTTCTGTCAAACTTTTGCCTCTTTGTTCCACAAATATCACATTTTCGAATTTTTAAAAAAAGTTGATTTTAACTCAACGCAAAACAATAATTGTGCTTATTTTTTGGAGACTTTGTTTTGCATTCATTTTTAGCGATCATTTTAGTTCGTAGCAATATTTGTTAATCTATATTTTGCAATTAGGTTTTCGTTCTTGTTATAAACTATGGAGCAGCATCAAACTAAAAAAAAATCTCCCAAATTTTATTGTCTATGTGTATGTGCGCACGGTTTTTTTTTCTTGCTTGTGACTTATTACCTCGTACCCAAGGGGTTCGCCAACTTCTTTCGGAGTTTGAAAGAGGTTCGCATAGGGGAAACGGTTGGGAACTTCTGCCTTACATCAACTGATAAATATCTTACAAAATAAAATATAATTACTTTATACATCTAAACTTGAATACAGATTTTTTGATTCACTTTTATAGGTATATTTTCTTACTTTTAGATCATTTTAGTTGATTTTAATTCAAAGAACATTACTGATCAAATGAAACATTTCGAATGTACGTGAGTGTCCGTGCAGAGAAATCATCTGCAACTATTTTTTTAAATGAAAGAAGTCGTTCAAATGAACGAGTTGAATGAACGGATCAAAAAATAAACGATCCTCTGGTGAACGAATCATTCAAAAGATTGATATAGCGCACCTCTACTGCACTCACTTGTTTTGGCCTTACAGGACACGCCTATTTCAGCGCAAAAAAAAAAAAAAAAAAAGAGAACATATGGATTCAAAGAACATTAGCTTTTGTTGAATGTCTTTTCATCCATACGCTTACTTCTTTTGTATTTGAAAGGGAGTCTCTTAACGCTAAAATACGTGTTTGTAAACGATTCATTATTATTTTTTAATTATTTCTTAACTTTCTCTTAAAATAATTTTGGAGTGTTTCTTTCATTTTACACTAAAGAACAACAACACTCCTTTAAATATGAGTGAGTCAGTTTAAAATACAGAAATGATGGCCCTAAGTTACCGTGAACGACTCCAAATGTACAGTTGTCCCTTAGGAAAAAAGTGATTGTATGCGATGCACTGTAGCGAAAAATAAGTATTCATCTACTGGTAGCTTGTTACAATAAAGTACCCCTCATTATATCTATAGCATTAAGGCCATTTATAAGAATCCTACCCTACTTAATGGTCCTTGTCAAATTACTGCTTTTTTCCTATCGCAGAGACTAACTTAATTTATTGCGCAAGAAAGAAAACGTGACATATTACATGTGTTACTTAATGATGTTACGTTGGAAACACTTGTTTGACTGTCTTATGTGATTACCAACAGTAAAATGTTTTCTTTAGCGAAACTATGTCTAATATTTATTTATTTTTTAAAAATGTTCTTGCATTAATGAGTTTATTATAATTGACTTTTACGAAACTTTTTTCCCCCTTTGGATTTGTATTTGCGATTTTGTACATAGGTAATAACACATTGCGGGCAAATGTTATTCAAAAGAAACTACCTCGAAGATCTTTTAAACAAATGTAGATGCTTCCGAAAATTAGTGTTTGTATAATACTGGCATCTTTGCCCGGTATTGCACGGTAAACCTCGAATATAATGTTGCATAAAGTGACGCATGTTCAACAATCAGATTTACATTAAAAAATAGTGTAAAATTTCCACTCAACGTGTAAAAGCGCATTTTTATGACTAAAAATTAAATTTAGTCATCTTTAAACTTATAAATTTCAAAAATTCAGTTATTGTTTTTAATAGACCTAAGCATTTTGTTTCACGGTTTTTGTCTGGAGGTAAGTCCTCATACTATACATGGACCTCGTGAGAATCTATATCAATTGTCTACTTTATTGTTATTAATTTGCATTTTAAATAGTACAGGTATTCTTTTCTTAGTATAAAATAGTTTCTTTTTGTGGGACGATTATTTTTTTTTTCTTACGAATTGCATCTCTTTGGATGTAAAAAAATAATGTTTCATTACGTGCAAGTTTTACTTCAAAATAAACTGCCACGAAGATGTGTAAACAAAAGTAACTGCTCACTGCAATTAGAAACCCCATTTGTGAAGTGAGGAGCATCAAAAAGCTTTTGCGCCATATTTGTCAAAAGGTGCACTACCTAAAAGTCTGACTTAAACTGCGGATTTTTATTTTTCGCCCCTCATAAGGGGACGAAAATCCCCTTGCATGAATTCCTGATCAAAGGATACATGCGGCAAGTTTGACCATGATATATAGTAAACTGTGGATGTGTATTAGGGACATATACACACACACATGCGCAGTTATTTTTATGCATGCGAATTAAAAGTGTTTTTTATGTTAATAAATAGTTTTAATATCTGTAACATTTTTTTTTTTCGATTCTTTTTTCTTAACATGTAGTGTTCTCACACTAAGCAATTATTTTAAGCGTCCGCTTAAAGAAAGATGTAATAAGGTTATTTAAGAAAAACACATTTTTTTTACTGTTTACTCCTAAATGTAAAATTAAAAGTGTTTACGCAATTTTAATCCTGTTTGAATAATTCTTAATAGTTTGTTATTGATCTGTATGATAATTTTTACACGTATTTTTCTTTTAATATTTCTCTCCATTTAGAAAACTGCCTAGTAATGAAACAGATATTTGCTATCGACAAATTAATAAGCACTAAAGAAAGTTCACAAAGTATTAAAAAAAACATTGATTAGGAAGAAGAAAGTGAAAAGTAAATTATGCGTCACGCGAAATATTCATTGTTCAACAAGTGTTCTTTAGAGAATATCAAATAAGTGCTCTAACTTAATTTTTTCTGTGTTTTAAAGAAGAGAAACATTGCAGGGTCCTTTTAACAAATCTCTCTTGTTGCTGTTAATAAATGAAACGGATACTTTATTATATCAGGATAAAATATGTAAACTATTTTGTTACGTGGGGCAAATAATAACCCTTATATTATTATATCAGGGCGTCTTATAAGACACTTACAACAGTGTCTTATAATGCACTATTATACATTATACATTATACTATTATGTACTATACTATTATGCACTATACATTATACATTATACTATTATACATTATACATTGTAACATTATACTATTATACATTACACATTATACTTTTATACATTATACATTATACTATTATATATTATTAGACATTATGCTAATGGCTTTGTGTCTTATAAATAATAATTCATTCAATTAAAGAATTTCTTGTTTTATATAAATAAAAGTATCAAAATAAGGTTTTCTATAGCGTTTTTAAATACACTTTTTAAGATATGTAAATAATATTTCAAATGATGTGGCACTAACAAAATACAAAACTTATAAATCTTAAACAACACAACACGTTTCTATTTTCGAAAATAATTGTTGCATGAAGTTTTATCGAGACAAAATCTTGACATTGAAATATTATTCCTCGTTAAAAACCTTGTTTTCTAATCATTGTTTCAGACTAGTTTGAGTTCAAAAACAGAAAGAAGAAAACTCGAAATACGATAACTTTTTCCTCCCTGACTATTTCTTATGTGACTGAAAAAGCAAGTACCGAAAATGTGAAAGACAAACGTAAGACAAGTTCTAAGCTGAAAGTTAAACCATTTATCTTCCCCAATAATCCAAGTAGCACAATAAAAGGCACTCTTCCACTAGCACGCGCCTCCCTACATTTGGCGTAAATTTAATTTACGAAAGTGAGGATGAGAAATGACACACTTTGTGTCATCAATAAGATCGGAATGCCACTTACTAACTGATGTTCTTTAATAAGATTCCTAATGCTATTGAGAAACATTTAACAAGGGTGAAAAAAAATAGCAGAAACAACGGAAGCTGTGTTGTTTTAGTTTCTGAATTCATGAAATATTCGAAGGTATATGGAAAAAGAGGAATTTAAATTAGTTTGTGCCTAGAAGAAAAATGGATTTCTTTTAACGTTTACCATTATTGTTAATTTTAAAGAATATAAATACTTTATCTATAAGTTTTTTTAGTTTAGTCAGTTTGGTATATGCCATATCTAAAATTGAAAATGTTGTGAGATTTATAATAGTGTGCTGTAATGAAGCATTAACCAGAAACATCACATTAGGAAATTAGTAGATAATAAATGGCAGCACTTTGTGCTGCAAAATATACGAGATTTTTTTTTTTTTTTTAAGTAGAACCAATACGCACAATTAGTGATACATCTTTGTCTCAAGGGTAGTGCATCTTGGACCAGTTAAAAAAAAAAAAAAAAAAAAAAAAAAAAAAAAAAAAACCTTCAAATTCCGCAGAAAATGGATTCTTTTAAGCTTTTACTTTGCCTTCTGTAAACATCACATTGTTAATCCACATGAAAATAAACTAAGCTAAAGAAAGTGTCCAGTACCTTTACATTAAACGCAGTTCAGCGATTCATTGCCACTAAATTTTTCTTCAGCTTAGGAAGATATTTTTTTTTCAATTTTAAGTCTTGACATACAGCAGTTTCCGATTTCTTGTTCTCGTTTTGCTCTTGATTGAAATTCCAAGAAAGCCAAGCAGCATGTGGAAAATATGAGAGTACGAGATGTTTTTTATCAAAGTCATGATCTTGCATTCCGCTATTAATGATATCCCCTAAAGCTGGTCATAAAATCAAATCCTAGTTTGCTCTGAAATTCACAATACAAATGAAATAAAAGACGGCATGGAGATTTTTCTGGAAATTCCAGGCATCTAATACATTATATGACCAAAAGTATTGGGACACTTACAAAAATTCACTTTTTTACGGATTTCTCGAGAAATGAATGACCAAATTTCTCTGTAAAATTTTTCACATAAAATTTATACTCCAGCTGCCATTTCCAACAAAAATGAAGTCTACTATTCATTTGGGGACGAGCAACAAATTGAAGAAACAAAAAAAGGT
The DNA here is from genome assembly GCF_026930045.1 of Uloborus diversus. Classification (NCBI taxonomy): domain Eukaryota; kingdom Metazoa; phylum Arthropoda; class Arachnida; order Araneae; family Uloboridae; genus Uloborus; species Uloborus diversus. Next base: position 39,025,856 of record NC_072735.1, on the reverse strand, counting down.
TTTTGATAATTTTTCATTGTAAATAATTGGGAATAAACTGTAAATTTCAGCAATAAGTTAAAAACCTATCTAGAAATTATTTTAATATTTTTGTGAAAGTATCTCTTATACCCACGGAGATAAAAGCATTTCTTCCAAAAATACAAAAAAAAAAATTTTTTTTGAAGGTTTTCGCCTCACATCACGCAGAGTTTTCCGTCAAACGTTACCAAACGCTCAGAATATTTGACAGCATATTAGGGAAACATAATAATAAAATTTGAAGTTAAAATGTAAAAAAAAAAAAAATAATAATAAAATATAAACGTTTAAAGCAATTAATTTTTCACTGCGCATGCGCGAAAGATAGCAAATTATAACCTTCATAGCCGAAAGCCCAGAGATATCCTACAACTCATAAAAAAATCCACCTTGATATGTTTAAAATATAAAAAAATAAGAGCGATCTAATGAGCCGAATTGTATTAATTATTGGCTAGATATCGAATTGTGAGGGATTGTTCGCAAATAATACGTTCTTATCATGAATCACTATGCAACGATAACAGTAAAGTGCTGCAAGTTTAAAAGAGATGCTTATATCTCCATGGGTATATGAGATACTTTCACGAAAATATAAAAATAAATTATTGATAGTTTTTCAACTTATTTCTGAAACTTAAGCTTATTCCCAGCTATTTACAATGTAAAATTATCAAAAACCTTTTTTTGTCTCCCTAATTTGTTGCTATACTTCTAAATGAATAGTAGGCATAAATTTTATTGGAAAATGACATCTGAAATATAGGGTCTGGTGGGGAAAAGTGGTCAATGGGGTAAAGTGGTCATACGTCAAATAAATGGCTGTAGTTTGGAAATAAATGTTCGAATGAATGTGAAAATTTTATTTTACGATAGGGCAGTTAGAAACTACATTTTGAATACAAAATTTCACAACTGGCAAAATTTTATTTTATAAAATAAAATATTTTGTGTGAATATGAAAAAATTCAAAATCTAAACACCTCTTTTAACTTTCTTGGAAAATTTTGTTTGTTAGAATTATGAACAGATTGACTGTACAGGAAGCTTCCTACATGTCTCAAGAACTCTTACTCATTAGCAGTTAGCTGAATCTATTCCGGTTAATTTTTTAGAACAATTTAAGTAAGATGGGGTAAAGTGGTCATAATATTAGGCTTAACGAATACTGTCCTTCTAACGTCACTTAATCTTTAAGTATGAGGCAGACATAAATTAATATTAATTTCACTTAATATGTATTGTTTTTACAGTAAACAAGGTTAAATATACGAGTATAAGCGTATGCATACTCATATACTCGTGTAGGCACGTATATATACGTATTCACATAAATGCACCAATAAACGCGTAGTATATGGGTATCTGCAAGTATTTTAAGTCTATAAAGATATACATTCGACTATACACGTATATACCCGCTTATACTCGTATATATACGAACACCTATATACTCAGGTAGACACGTATATATACGTACGTACTCGAAACTCGAGTAGACACTTACACACAAGCATATGATATACACACAAGCAGTAGACAGGGTGAGTTTAAACTCTTGGGCAAATTCTTAAAAGATGTAAGAGGGGAGTAGAAGAAGCAAGACTCATAAGAAACATATGGTCACAAACACAACGTTGACGCGCTACATGCACGCAAAGCCAGAAACTGATGGATGCAAAACAGGTCACAAATTGATTACACAAAGACAATTTTACGCAACATTTTAGGTCTTAAGAAAGGGTTAAAGTGATTGATGAAATTTGTGGCCGCCTGCTGTAATACTTGCGTCGCAATCACAAAGCACTCTCTGTTGCAATAATGAGACTTTTGAAAACCTTTCATCAGTCGCTGTGCCTTTGTTGCGATGCGTGTATTAGAGCTACTACAAGCCGTAACTTTAACATCTGCTCTAAATAATTCTTAAAAACTAAAATGTTGGTTGAAATGGTCTTTTTTTCCCAAATGGGGCTGTATAAGAGTCCCACCTGAAGAGGCGTCTGGGCCATAACCAGACCTAGTGCGCTCCCCTACAATGCATCAGACTTTTATGTGCCACCATTAAGGCGCTGATGCATGACGCGGTAGTTTTTTTGACGCCCAGTTTCCACCAGGGGGAGGCACCTGGGCTCTCTTTGATGCGAAATTGCACTAGGAATTTAAATTTACCTAGGAAATTCTTAGCCAAACGAATACCCAAGGGATCTTTTACATACCGCATAATCATACGACATGGGCGCTGATGAGTTTCTGCATCTCGAAAATCCACCGACCGGCATCCGCAGGTCAGAACCCGGGACCGCATACGTACAAAGCCAGCGCCTAACCATCAAGCCACCAGCCGGTCAGGTAAAATCATCTTTGTGTAACAAATTTGTGGCCTGTTTTGCATCCATTAGTTTCTGGCTTAGTGTGCATGTAGCGCGTCAGCGACCATAAGTTCATTATGAATCTTTGCTTCGTATCCTCCCTTCTCACACTCCTTTGTTTTTTGCCCCAGAGCTTGGATTCACTCTGTAAGCATAGGGGGATATACCCGTGTATACATACATGTACTGATATTTACGTAAATGTGCGTATATACGTCTATACTGGTACATAATCGTGTTTACACGTAAACATACGTGTATACTCGTTGCTTCTATATGTATGTACGTGAGTAGGCATGTACAAACACGCACTGGATGTATCCTCGAAATAACTCGTGTATACCCGTATATGTATGTATGTATACCGAAATATGGGTAAATATGTCTACTATACACACATATATTCAGGTATGCATGTATATACTCGAGATACATGTGCATACACGCATATGATTTTCGTTTATACGCGTATATACTCTAATAGACGCGTATACTGTAGGTATGTACCGCATATACTCGTGCATATACTTGTAACTATAAAAATAATCGAAATATACAAATATTACGGTTATTTGTAACGGTTTTTCATCTATTTTTAATTATGACCACTTTACCCCATGCTATGACCACTTTCCCCCACCCCATGGGGTAAAGTGGTCATAAATACATAGGGAAATAAAACTGTTATAAACTACTTAAATCAATATTTTTCCCACTGAAATTCTATGTATTGTGTTCTTTAATAATGCAATGTAAAGTAACAACAAAAAAAGTTGAAGTGTTTAAAGAATTTATTATATTTAATATCCACTTAAGTTGAAAACCTGCGATTTTATGACCACTTTACCCCACCAGACCCTACCTTTTATGAGAAAAAAAATACAGAGCAATTGGTCTCTCGAGAAATCCGTAAAAACGTGAATTTTTGAAAGTGTCCTAATACTTTTAGTCATATAGTATACTTGTGGTCGGACATCTCCAAGGCATACCTTACTTCATCGGTTAAAGATACACTTCTTGATCATCTATTGAAAAATTTCTAGTCATCATGCTGAGTTTAGGTCTAGCCTCATTTTAAGCTTATGCTATTATAGCTAAAACAATACAGTTTAAGTTCGTAAATTCACTGCAAAACATAATCGGTACATTTTGAGCCAGAACTCTGAAAAGCAACACGTAAAAAATATTTTTAATGCATGAAATAACTCTTCAATATATCTTGGCGGAAATTTTCAGATTTTATGGAAGTAAATCACCAACGCTGAAAATGTTAGGGATAAAGATTCGAAGTGCATGTTTTTAGTATTCAGAACTAAGTTACCAGCCTTAATTTATCGCTAAGTCAGAACTACATGCAATGTACCGACAACCCGGTTATCCCATCCAGAGACTGCAGTTTCGTCCTTATTGATACTCTCTGCTCTAATGAAATGACATCTGCCTCCAGCTCTTCAACTCCTTACTCGAAAACGGAACAAGTCTCTGGATGTGGTAACCTGGCTGCCAGCATGTTTAGTGTTGCCATATTACAACAAGGAAAGCTAAAAGCATTCCTTATATATGTATAATCGAATGATCGAGTAACGCTCATGACGTCACCAACAACGAAACTTGCGCGACGGCATGATAATTTGATAATATTTTTTGGTAATGTTTGACATGCAGGATAATGCTTTATTTTAACAAAGTTGAGCAGGATCCGGTACTTAATTCTTTTACTGGTACGAGTACTTTTATGGAACAAAGAATCGAAAAAGTGGTCAACAATTAACGATATCCATTGATATTTACAGTTAATCCACTTGAGTGAGGTTTAAAATTTCAACTATCAAAATATTACCCAACAGGCAATTGGTACGTTCAAATGTTGAAGCAAGTTTCACCCGCCCGTCATACCTTGGCGGGTGGCTTTCTAGTACAGGATAAAATGACACTAATGACCAATATGCGTCACCTTCCTAACTAATCTATGCTAAAAATTAAATGTATAAATGATAAAATAGTTTTTTTAAATGACGGTTGCTGATGGTACTGAAGTAAAACCTTAAAAAAAAAAAAAAAAAAAAAAAAGTGTTTATTGTGTGTGACTATTTGTCGTGTGAATCATTATTTAATATATGCAATTCGCCCTTACTACAAGACATATAATGCGAATTTGAAATAACAAATAAATACTTGAATTTTATCTAAAGCTAATTAGTTTTTAAAACATTTAATCAATGTCAATGAACAAAACTCTGCTTTCACTATGAAAAGCTATGCTGCGAGTCATATTTTCTTGCTTGAACAAAACTAAGTAAACCCAGCATAATGAAACCTTTTGTGTCTTAACTTAAAAGATATATATATCAATCAATTAACGTAACTTAATTGTTTATTTTTTGTTTTAGTTTTATTTTTGCAAAAAACTGCCTTTTTATGTAACAGTCGTGATAAATGGAAAAGCTTTATGAAACGTTGAATACAAGTTTGAACCTGTAAAAGCTTATACATTACCGCAAGCGTCATGATTAGTAAATATTCCTTTGTTTCCTTATTCACATTTTCTAAACATAGGTTCATTAAATTTTCCCATTTCTAAATTTTTTTCTCCCTTTTCATTAAAGTCATATTTCAGTAGTTATACGTCGTGCTGTACAGTATCGTAGAATAATTCAAAGAGAACTGAGTGCTTTTAATGAAGCGAATTATGCTTTTAAAGGGAAAAAACATCTTAAGGGGTTAATAATGATAAAGGGAAAAAAGTTTTGAACAAGCTTTGATGCAAACAACGAAAATATTTTTAGCTCCTGTCTTATAAGCTTTGAAATGAGCGTACATGGGACGAGCTTTTTTCATAGAGATATATAAATGAATTACGGGTAACTGATACATAATAATGTTTTCGGAAAAAAAAAAACATTTTTGGTATTACTTAATTTTTTTAGGTTTGGAAAGCAATAACTATTTCGACTGCAGATAGGAAAACGTCTTGTAACGCGCGTCGAAAGTCAAAAAACAGTTTTGTTTTTGGTAAAAATTAAAATTTTCAGAAAAATATAAAATTTGTTTGTTGTTGGTTTTCGTAACGCAACATTTATAAATTGTTTGTTTATAGCGTAGTTTGATCCTAAAAAGTTTTATAGCTTTTAAATAAGTTCTTTAGTTTGCACATACGCCTTAAGTTGGGCTTTAAATTTCAGGGGATTTTGTCCAATTTAGGTCGTAAGCGCAAACGAAAAATCTTATGTAAAAGCTATAGGAGATTTTTTTTAGGTTACTAGGGGGCTCTGCCCCCCGTTTGCTAACGCTCACCAGCCCCCGAAGATTGCTTCGCAATCTTATTTGATTCGCCAAGATTTAAATCGTCAATTAAAAGAAACATATTAAAAACGCATTATGAACTCCCTTTGGAACAAAAAGCATCCCTACCCCGGTTTTCTTTCAAAATAACTTGTACTAAATTGCAGAGCTGTAAGGGCTAAGGGGCTCCTGAGCATTGCTAAATTGCAGTTTTGTAAGCTTGAAATGTCGCTTTCATATTCGTAGTCTGTAGTAATACATTTTGCTCTTTAGCTCGGGGCTTGAACTGAGTTGAGGGTAAGATTTTCCGTTAAAATCGAATCCCTTAAAGTTTGAATAAGAGAGAAGAAACATGCGAATCGAAAAAAACGTAACTATGGCAACACCAAATAAAACATCAATAATTTTAATGGAGATGATATTATTCGAACCTATTTTTTAAAGTCTTGTAAGTATTTTGTCCTTTGGAGATAGAAACTTAGTTTTTCCATCATAGGACGAGTTAGATCTGGAGTAAAAAGAGCCGCTCTTTCTAATGGTGTCAAAAAGAAAACTGGGACAATTCCTTCACTTTTTACTGATAGATTTAATGAAAGTAGTGCCCAAATTTTAGCTAAGTCTGAAAAAAAGTCGAACTAAAAACGCAAATAACTCTCGTCGTTTTTAAGTTAGAACATTTAAACAAATTGTGTAGAACGCGGAAAATTCTACCCTTTCCAACGATATAGAATATTAATATGTGCAAGTAATTTTTAACCCTTTTAATAGGCATTAATAGGGCATTTACGCGAAATTCGAGCTTAAAAAGTTAATTACAAAAAACCAATTCGAATTAAAAAAAAAACCCTCCAGGTTCACGCCCCCGGGGCTCTAAGTAATTTTGTACAAAATTTCAAGACTGTAGAAGCCACGGGGTCTCATGGGCGCAGGTCCACCACAGACTTGCCTCTAGAGTTTCCTTGAAACCTTACTTTTATTCACTATGAAAAGAAAACTGCGCTGTATACTGACAAATCATAGCTGTTTCCTTACAAAAATTTAATAAAAAAAATTACTATTAAAAAAAACAACCTAATTTTATTATTATTTTTTTTAAAACTAATTTTATTATTTTTTTAAAAAATCAATTTTTAGCATATTGTTTTCAAACTTTCAGCCGAATGTGTGAATTAAAGATGTCAATTTGGATTTTTAATTAATTTTTTTAATTTTTCTTTTATTGACGATACAAAACTTTTAAGAGGTAACGTGATTCCGAAATAAACAATCGAACTTTCCGAGACACCCTGATATGCATGTGAACTATGATTTCCACCTTATTCATATAGAAGACAAATAGGACAAGATCGGAAGCTTCCAACAAATATCATGGCTACATAATCCTTAAAGGTTTCAATGCATAGGATTTTTCTATGGGTCACTTAGGGTAAACGGAAGCATGGGATAAGTGTAAACAAATTCCCCTACTGCTTTTGGGTTAAATTATGAAACAAAAATGTTGGTGAGCAAAGAGTTGGTAGCATCAAGGACGGATACAAATGAAGGGGGATATGGGCGATTGCCACTCCCTTGAGGAGCCCTAAACCTGATTTTTTTTTTTTTAAGTTGAAGTTCTAAAACGCAAGTGTTGCAACTTGCGTTAAGGAAAGGAACGGTTCAAATCTCCCTCTGGGAAACTTTTCGCAGCAGAAGTTTCAAAAAGTCAATTTTAGACGATCTTTGGTGATGTTAGACTGATGAGTTTGGAGACCTCTCCATGGGCATTTTGCAAAATGTAAGTGTTATTAGAGGAAGGAATGAGTTAAATGACCTTCCTTCAGTTATGTTTCGAAACTAATGTTTTAAAAAAGAAAAAAAACGCAATTTCATACCACCTTCGATCATGTTAGGGGAAGGGAGTTTCGGAACATTTCCCGTAATTACTGTGAAATTGAAGTTCTAAAACACAATTTTAGAACACCTCTTTCAAAGGAAAAATGAAGTAATAGGTTCGGGGACCTCCTTGGAAAAATTTCATATTTAGTTGTGTTAGATATAAACAATGTGGCAGCCCCTCCACCCTTAAGTATATACAAATCAGATATTAGAAAGAGGTAGGTTAAAAAATCAGCCTCCCCCTCATTGAACAATCTCTGAATCCACTCTTGAGTAACATATCGGAAAGTTTCTGAAAGTTCTGCGTGTTTCCAAAGAATTGCTTGAAGTTGACACTTAAAAAGATATTTCTTTTAAAGTCTTGTAATTTTGCATTTTCCTCTCCAGCAGTTCCACAAAAACGAAACAGATGGTTTCAATTAGTTTTACTTGTTGCGTGAAAGATTAAGAAAAATATTTATTTATGAATGTTACATTTCGAGCTATTTTTGATGTGAAATTTATGTGTTTCTATTTACCCCATTAAAAACTGTAACCTGGAGGTGAACAGGAAAAACTGAAATTATCATTCTTTCTATTTAACTGAAAAATTAAATTTTGATGCAAATTGCACTTTGGTGAGCATTTTATATAAATTCAGCGCAAAATCAAACTTTGGTAATATTTTTCGTTTTAATGGTTTTAAGTTAAATTTAGAACATTCAAAGGGTTACACCTGACCTACTGGCCTTGGACTGAGTATTGTTAGTGCCTAACTTCTTAACACTAGCTCACAATCAATTATAAGACTAAAGCAATCCTTAAGGCCATTTTAGTAAAACTACGAGCCATAGTTAAAAAGTTAATCATGAAAATGTTTAATGTTATGAAAAATATCAAACTAATTTACGGTTATTATTTAAACTATTTAACTTATTTATTTATTATTATTACTTTTACTTTGTATAACTTCCATGAATGTGCATTAAAACAAATTCCGACCAAACAAATTTGCTTCGTTGCTTTTTTTTTTTTTGTTAACATTTTTGTTAACATTAGTTGAGAAAACATATAAAAACAATGCCAAGATGTTAAATATGTACACTACCATGTTTACTTACTGTTTTAATGGGTAAGTACGGCAAAATTCTTTGACGCATTTATTACGAAGCTGAAAAACTTTCTTTTCTAACTAAACAAAAACGAAACAGATGGTTTCAATTAGTTTTACTTGTTGCGTGAAAGATTAAGAAAAATATTTATTTATGAATGTTACATTTCGAGCTATTTTTGATGTGAAATTTATGTGTTTCTATTTACCCCATTAAAAACTGTAACCAGGAGGTGAACAGGAAAAACTGAAATTATCATTCTTTCTATTTAACTGAAAAATTAAATTTTGATGCAAATTGCACTTTGGTGAGCATTTTATATAAATTCAGCGCAAAATCAAACTTTGGTAATATTTTTCGTTTTAATGGTTTTAAGTTAAATTTAGAACATTCAAAGGGTTACACCTGACCTACTGGCCTTGGACTGAGTATTGTTAGTGCCTAACTTCTTAACACTAGCTCACAATCAATTATAAGACTAAAGCAATCCTTAAGGCCATTTTAGTAAAACTACGAGCCATAGTTAAAAAGTTAATCATGAAAATGTTTAATGTTATGAAAAAATATCAAACTAATTTACGGTTATTATTTAAACTATTTAACTTATTTATTTATTATTATTACTTTTACTTTGTATAACTTCCATGAATGTGCATTAAAACAAATTCCGACCAAACAAATTTGCTTCGTTGCTTTTTTTTTTTTTTGTTAACATTTTTGTTAACATTAGTTGAGAAAACATATAAAAAACAATGCCAAGATGTTAAATATGTACACTACCATGTTTACTTACTGTTTTAATGGGTAAGTACGGCAAATTCTTTGACGCATTTATTACGAAGCTGAAAAAACTTTCTTTTCTAACTAAACAAAAACGAAACAGATGGTTTCAATTAGTTTTACTTGTTGCGTGAAAGATTAAGAAAAATATTTATTTATGAATGTTACATTTCGAGCTATTTTTGATGTGAAATTTATGTGTTTCTATTTACCCCATTAAAAACTGTAACCAGGAGGTGAAACAGGAAAAACTGAAATTATCATTCTTTCTATTTAACTGAAAAATTAAATTTGATGCAAATTGCACTTTGGTGAGCATTTTATATAAATTCAGCGCAAAATCAAACTTTGGTAATATTTTTCGTTTTAATGGTTTTAAGTTAAATTTAGAACATTCAAAGGGTTACACCTGACCTATTGGCCTTGGACTGAGTATTGTTAGTGCCTAACTTCTTAACACTAGCTCACAATCAATTATAAGACTAAAGCAATCCTTAAGGCCATTTTAGTAAAACTACGAGCCATAGTTAAAAAGTTAATCATGAAAATGTTTAATGTTATGAAAAATATCAAACTAATTTACGGTTATTATTTAAACTATTTAACTTATTTATTTATTATTATTACTTTTACTTTGTATAACTTCCATGAATGTGCATTAAAACAAATTCCGACCAAACAAATTTGCTTCGTTGCTTTTTTTTTTTTTGTTAACATTTTTGTTAACATTAGTTGAGAAAACATATAAAAAACAATGCCAAGATGTTAAATATGTACACTACCATGTTTACTTACTGTTTTAATGGGTAAGTACGGCAAATTCTTTGACGCATTTATTACGAAGCTGAAAAACTTTCTTTTCTAACTAAACAAAAACGAAACAGATGGTTTCAATTAGTTTTACTTGTTGCGTGAAAGATTAAGAAAAATATTTATTTATGAATGTTGCATTTCGAGCTATTTTTGATGTGAAATTTATGTGTTTCTATTTACCCCATTAAAAACTGTAACCTGGAGGTGAACAGGAAAAACTGAAATTATCATTCTTTCTATTTAACTGAAAAATTAAATTTTGATGCAAATTGCACTTTGGTGAGCATTTTATATAAATTCAGCGCAAAATCAAACTTTGGTAATATTTTTCGTTTTAATGGTTTTAAGTTAAATTTAGAACATTTCAAAGGGTTACACCTGACCTATTGGCCTTGGACTGAGTATTGTTAGTGCCTAACTTCTTAACACTAGCTCACAATCAATTATAAGACTAAAGCAATCCTTAAGGCCATTTTAGTAAAACTACGAGCCATAGTTAAAAAGTTAATCATGAAAATGTTTAATGTTATGAAAAATATCAAACTAATTTACGGTTATTATTTAAACTATTTAACTTATTTATTTATTATTATTACTTTTACTTTGTATAACTTCCATGAATGTGCATTAAAACAAATTCCGACCAAACAAATTTGCTTCGTTGCTTTTTTTTTTTTTTTTTGTTAACATTTTTGTTAACATTAGTTGAGAAAACATATAAAAACAATGCCAAGATGTTAAATATGTACACTACCATGTTTACTTACTGTTTTAATGGGTAAGTACGGCAAATTCTTTGACGCATTTATTACGAAGCTGAAAAACTTTCTTTTCTAACTAAACAAAAACGAAACAGATGGTTTCAATTAGTTTTACTTGTTGCGTGAAAGATTAAGAAAAATATTTATTTATGAATGTTACATTTCGAGCTATTTTTGATGTGAAATTTATGTGTTTCTATTTACCCCATTAAAAACTGTAACCTGGAGGTGAACAGGAAAAACTGAAATTATCATTCTTTCTATTTAACTGAAAAATTAAATTTTGATGCAAATTGCACTTTGGTGAGCATTTTATATAAATTCAGCGCAAAATCAAACTTTGGTAATATTTTTCGTTTTAATGGTTTTAAGTTAAATTTAGAACATTCAAAGGGTTACACCTGACCTATTGGCCTTGGACTGAGTATTGTTAGTGCCTAACTTCTTAACACTAGCTCACAATCAATTATAAGACTAAAGCAATCCTTAAGGCCATTTTAGTAAAACTACGAGCCATAGTTAAAAAGTTAATCATGAAAATGTTTAATGTTATGAAAAATATCAAACTAATTTACGGTTATTATTTAAACTATTTAACTTATTTATTTATTATTATTACTTTTACTTTGTATAACTTCCATGAATGTGCATTAAAACAAATTCCGACCAAACAAATTTGCTTCGTTGCTTTTTTTTTTTTTTTTTTTGTTAACATTTTTGTTAACATTAGTTGAGAAAACATATAAAAACAATGCCAAGATGTTAAATATGTACACTACCATGTTTACTTACTGTTTTAATGGGTAAGTACGGCAAATTCTTTGACGCATTTATTACGAAGCTGAAAAACTTTCTTTTCTAACTAAACAAAAACGAAACAGATGGTTTCAATTAGTTTTACTTGTTGCGTGAAAGATTAAGAAAAATATTTATTTATGAATGTTACATTTCGAGCTATTTTTTGATGTGAAATTTATGTGTTTCTATTTACCCCATTAAAAACTGTAACCTGGAGGTGAACAGGAAAAACTGAAATTATCATTCTTTCTATTTAACTGAAAAATTAAATTTTGATGCAAATTGCACTTTGGTGAGCATTTTATATAAATTCAGCGCAAAATCAAACTTTGGTAATATTTTTCGTTTTAATGGTTTTAAGTTAAATTTAGAACATTCAAAGGGTTACACCTGACCTATTGGCCTTGGACTGAGTATTGTTAGTGCCTAACTTCTTAACACTAGCTCACAATCAATTATAAGACTAAAGCAATCCTTAAGGCCATTTTAGTAAAACTACGAGCCATAGTTAAAAAGTTAATCATGAAAATGTTTAATGTTATGAAAAATATCAAACTAATTTACGGTTATTATTTAAACTATTTAACTTATTTATTTATTATTATTACTTTTACTTTGTATAACTTCCATGAATGTGCATTAAAACAAATTCCGACCAAACAAATTTGCTTCGTTGCTTTTTTTTTTTTTTGTTAACATTTTTGTTAACATTAGTTGAGAAAACATATAAAAACAATGCCAAGATGTTAAATATGTACACTACCATGTTTACTTACTGTTTTAATGGGTAAGTACGGCAAATTCTTTGACGCATTTATTACGAAGCTGAAAAACTTTCTTTTCTAACTAAACAAAAACGAAACAGATGGTTTCAATTAGTTTTACTTGTTGCGTGAAAGATTAAGAAAAATATTTATTTATGAATGTTACATTTCGAGCTATTTTTGATG